>NC_060123.1:256814279-257117310 GCF_021461395.2 Schistocerca americana
AGTGATGAAGCTGGTGGACGCTCCTCTGTAATGGTGATGGGTATGTACAGTTGGAGTGGTATGGCACCCCTGATATGTCTAGATACGACTCTGACAGGCGAAAAGTACCTAAGCATCCTGTCTGATCACCTGCATCCATTTATATCCCTTGTACATTCCGACCGACTTGAGCTATTCCAGGAGGATGTTTCAAAATGGCTCTAAACACTATGGGACTTAACATCTGAAGTCATCAGTCTCCTAGACTTAGAACTACACAAACGTAACTTAACCTAAGGACGTTACACACATCCATGCCCGAGGCAGGATTCGAACCTGCGACCGCAGCAACAGTGCGGTTCCGGAATGAAGTGCCTAGAACTGCTCGGCCACAGAGGCCGGCTATTCCAGGAGGACAATGCGACATTCCACACGTCCAGAATTGCTACAGAGTGAATCCAGGAAGGCTCTTCTGAGTTTAAACACTTACACTGCTCACCAAACTCCCAGACATGAACATTACTGAGCATATCTGGGATGCCTTGCAACGTGCTGTTCAGAAGAGGTCTCCACCCAGCGTATTCTTTCGGATTTAAGGACAGCCTTACAGCGTTCACGGTGTCAGTTCCCTCCAGCACTACTTCAGACATTAGTCGAGTCCATGCCATGTCGTGTTGCGGCACTTCTCTTGCTCGCGGGAGCCGTACGCGATATTAGGCAGGTGTACCAGTTTCTTTGGATCTTCAGTGTATAACACAACGTAAATTCCCTGTGTCCTGCGGCTGAGAGACACTCAGTTTTACAATTGCAGAGATATATTAGTAGACTATTAAGAACAAGATCTGGCTCTAAGGTACGCTCGTTCACGTGTTTTTTATCTATGAATCCGAAGGCATCAGTCGAAACGACAAAAGACCGTTTCCTGCACTAGAAGAAAGGGTCAAAATCGAATGAAATTTCGAAGTCGAAAATATCTCCACTCCAAGAATCGTAACCTCAAACTCAACGGGATGCAACGCAGGGAAACCTGCAGTCATAGGATTTCAAATTCACTAGTTCAGTTGACAGCCCTGCAAAACGATGTGTCAAAACGGGGAGAGAAGTACAATCTACCTTCAGCTGTAGGTGTTCGTGTGATTTCTCATATCGGCAGTACTGATCCTGATTGTACTTTGTCCAAACAATACGGGACTTATATATATCGGAGATTACGAAACAGTTCGGGTGCACGAAGTCTATAGTGTCTAGGGTGGATTTTCAGTGCGACAGAGACAATGTTTCTGTACGCATAAACCGCCACACAAGACAATCACAAGTCTTTGGCCAATGGACATCACGAATCGATCAAAGGTCTACTGCGACAAAAATCCGGGCCGATTTGAATCAGAAGCGTCAGGAATCCATTTCCAACTGGAAATGAGAGTAGAATTGGAGCTTGAGGGCGATCCGTGTCCCTTTGCCGTCACCTCGTCACTGGGTGTGGGCGTGTCTCGTGATCATCGTCAATGGACCGTGGAAAAGAGGCGGCTTGTGGCATGGCTGGCTTCAATAGCAGCGAGCTGGCGGGAGCGCGACAGTGTGATGTATGACATACAAAGCTGCTTTTCAGCAAGATTGTGACCAGGTACGACGTATCTCGCTTATCGTGTGGGCTGTGTTCTCATGGCTGCAATTAGGTCTCATTTTCCATCTGCAGGGACAAGTTATAGGTGCACGGTATGTGGATATTCTTGCTGACAGTCTGTATCTGGCCGAAGATTCCCGCTCGTGTTATAAAGAATCACACTCGTTCTGCCAACGGCTTTGTCAAAGAGGGGGAGCAGCGTGCAGAATGTCAGGGCAACTTCCTTTGCTTTGGGTCGGAAACTGCCCCTAGAAGGAGAAAGAATTACCTATGATTAATGGCATGACTATGCACAAGGTAATGGTAACTGCTTCTTTAACTAACGAAACAGAGAACTTCTGGCGCGTAATTGAAAATTATCATAATGATCTCTCCATTGGCAAATGATTCTGGATTAGTATCCAATTCGGATCTCCGGGAAGGGACTGCCAAGAAGGAAGTAACAACGAGAGAACGATTGAACAACCAGCGAAAGTATAACATACTACAAGTACGAGCGTAGAAAGCCAGAAGTCTGAACACTGTGGGGAAGGTAGAAAACCTGAAAAGAGAAATGCAAAAAATCAGCCTAGGTGTTGTGGGGATCGGTGAAGTGAATGGATAGAAGATAAGCTTGTCTGATCAGGCGAATAAAGTATAACATTAAAAGCAACAAATATGGTATAACTGGGGTAAGATTACCGTCGTAGGTTCCAAAATGTTCTTTATTAACTTAAGAACGATATATTTCGCCACGATAGGGCGTCATGAGTTTATATGAAAGCATAAGGGGACGATGACCCTACAACAAATTCGGTGCGATTCTACCCTGGATTGCTACAAAAGCAAAATAAGTTTCTAAAACCGACCGATTGAAATTGTATAGAGAAAAATAATGTAACTCACGTTAAAAAGAAAGACTTTTCTGCCAAAAAGCATCCGTCAAGAAGACATCATATCGCATAAAACGTACTAAAAGGCAATCAATACAAAAAATGTTAAAAATCAAGTAAACAAATTCAAAGAGATCAGACACAAGTAGGGAGCGAAGGAAAAACCGAAAAATGTCTATTACCTCATGGAAGAGTTAGAGGAAGTCTAGAGGACATTGGACAGATAATTCAGTATGTAGGTAATCCAATAATCATGCGAGACTGGAATGTGACAGTAGAGGAAGAAACAGAAAAAAGGGATGTGGGAGGAAATGGGCTTGGCAGTAGGAACGAGAAAGGAGAAAGACAACTCGAAAAAAATTCAAAAATCGCAAGAGGAGGAGACAAGCGTGGAGATAAGGGAAGAAACCAGCTATATTATATCATGACCAGACAGAGATCTCGCAGTCAGATATTGAACTGTAGGGCGGAACGGTGCGGAACACTTGAAAATAACATTGTTGTTTCTCTGGTGACGTTTACAAAGGTGAGCTGAATTGGATGAAGCACAAATGCAGCATAAGAAAAAGTGGGTTCGTGAAAGGCAAAGAATTGCTGTAATTGAATATACAACCACGTTTTCTCTCTATTTCTACCTCGTTCAAAAAAAATGAGGAGGAAGGGCTTCAGAACATGTCAACAGAGCCAAGAAATCGTAAGTAAATTGTGCATCAGTTTTATAGAGATGTACTCTCTTTAACCTATAAATACCAAAATGTAGAGACGTTTTATGTATACGGCGCAGTATTTCAGAAACGAAAACAGAAGAATCTTTATAAATAATGACGAAATGCGTCAGGTGGAAAATATTCCGAAACTCCGGTAAGCTCAAAGTGGAAAAACCAATAACAGTTCATTACAACAGCTGCTGGGGAAGATGTTCATGCATCATCACATAGACTAAAGTTTGCAAATTCAACGACAGCAGCCCTCGCACGCTAGTACGGCTGATTTGGAATGCGAAGAGCCATGAAACACAAATTAGTATTAATCTTATCAGCGAAACCTATGAAGCAAGTAATGTTCCTCTTTATTATGAGAAACTGAGAGAATAATCGCCTTTGAAGTGATATGAATGTGTCTACCAGCAAACACACACGAAAACAAAAATTGTGCTGAGTGTATAGAAAAGCTGTCGATATCGGGAAAAATAGGCGTGAAAAATCATATGCTGCAGTCTCATAGTCAATGGTTCATTATACCGCCTTCAATGGACTATGAAAATATCTATATCGTAGACTAATTTGCAACTTCAGTAACCTATGAACGATCACCACTTTTATAAAAAAACATAATTTCGTACATCTCAACGGAAAGTTAAGAAACTTACAACTTTATATCTCGAATAATAATAATGGATGTGAATAATATGACTGATGAATAACATTTGTTGCTTTGAACGTCCTACAGTTGTGTCAGAAATGGGTTCCATTCTGCTTTTCCAGTAACGAGAATAGAGACCTTTGCCAGACTCTTGCCCCCTGTTTGCAGTAACTGCAGCTTTCGAAACAGAAGAGGCGACGATCGACTGTGACTAATTCTCAGCCGCAGCCGCGTCGGCACTATCTGGAACATAACGCCTCTAAAACCGTTACGGAATGTTACTACTGTTTTCTGGCATTTCGCCAGTTACAGTCAGCATGGTATATTAGACACGAAAGACATCAAAGTTTACTGAACTGTCTGCAGCAGAAAATTGTCCATTATTTTCTTATCCATTCCGTTGGGTAGCACGTACCAATCGTAAGTCCACTAACGAGCCCTGTGTGATTTCCTAGTAACCGAAGTGGAGTGCGGACATTTGCTATGCCGGACATTTGCCACGCCGGACATTTGCCACGATTTTACCAGCTCCGAAGGGTTGGGTCCGTTGCCTACCCCTCCTCCTCCTCCTACAATATGTTTGCAGCTGTTCTCATTTCGAATTCTGGAATATTTACTTCGTCTTCTTTAGTGAAGGAATTTCGGAAAACTGCATTTAGTAACTCCACTTTAGTGCCACTGTCATCGGTAACATTACGTCGATGTCGCGTAGTAAAGGTACTTACTGAGCCTTTTCGCTGGTTTACTTAACATAGGACCAGAATCTCTTTGAATTTTCCGCCACATTTCTAGAGAGAGTTTCGTTGTGGAAATTATGAAATGCATCTCGCATTGAAATCCGCACCAAATTTCAAGCCTCAATAATACTTCGCCAGTCTTGGATATTTTGCGTTCGCCTAAATTATACTTGCCTTTTTAGGTGCTCCAGCAGCAGCTTTCTGTCATGTTTTGTGTACCATGGCGGATCAGTTCCGTCTCTTATTAATTTATTTGGTATGAATATCTCGAGTGCTGTTGACACTTTTTCTTTGAACTTAAGCCACATACGGTCTTCACTTACATAGTTTGGAAGGATTGGAGACTGTCTCTTAGAAAGACGTCAACCGAATTTTTAGCTGCTTTTATAAATAGATTTATTTCGCGTTTAGTTTTGGTGAATTTCTTTGTTACGGAATTGAGCCTCGCTACGACTGTGTGTTCACTAATCCCTGTATCCGTCGTGCTGCTCAGGATTATTTATGGCTAAGAGGTCAAGTGTGTTTTCGTAACCATTTACAATTTGAATGGCCTCGTGAACTAATTGTTCAAAATAATTTTAAAGAAAGCACTTATAACAATTACGGAAGTTGTTGTCCATCTACAATAGGGTCTGAAAATGTATTTTTGTCAACATACTGAA
The DNA here is from genome assembly GCF_021461395.2 of Schistocerca americana. Classification (NCBI taxonomy): domain Eukaryota; kingdom Metazoa; phylum Arthropoda; class Insecta; order Orthoptera; family Acrididae; genus Schistocerca; species Schistocerca americana. The sequence goes on from NC_060123.1 coordinate 256,819,516, forward strand.
TGTAGATTGAAGTCACTACCAACTATAATTGTATGAGAAGGGTACCTATTTGTGATGAGACTCAAATTTTCTTTAAACTGTTCAGCAGCTGTTTCATCTGAGACCGGTGGCCGTTAAAAGGAGCCAGTTATTAATTTATTCCGGTTGTAGAATATAACCTCCGCCCGTACTAAGTCATAGAAACTACCTGCTTCAATGTCGCTTGTGAGCTGGAAGACACATTACATTATTTTTCCTTAAGTTGTGCTTCTTGTTTCTGTTGTACTGAAGATCATTACAATTACGGCTTTTCCCTCCAAAACCTAGGATGCTTTCTCTATGACCCTGTAATACCAGAGCTAAACAATGTAGAACAACAACGTACCTTACAAGCATAGCATTCTGTATTACTTCATTTCCTTATTTCTAACATTTTAAGATTGTACGTCGACTTTAGATGACATGTCAATCATAGATGTTCTTATCTCTACTTAGTGAACGTATTTTCAGTCATGTTTTGAACATTGTCCCGCTTCACTCTATTAGCTAATGTTTCGCCGCAAGGGATATCGGATTTTAAAGAGTAAATTAATATGGAATATGTCGTTCTTCTTTTCAAACATTCACATACCCATTTCTTCGTTCCTTAATTTGCCTTTTGGGCATCCAGTTGTGGTAATTAAAGTAGGCACAAATGCAGTGATCAAAAAGAAATTATTAGCGTACATTCGCATCCTCTTTATATCGTTTTTTCTTGTTGCTTCCATGGTGATGGACTGTTTCTATCGCAATCAGTAAGCGTGAAAGGAAGCTACCGTACAGACAGAGGGATCTGTATTTATACTTGGCAGAACTAATTACATACTGACATAATCGTTGGTATTGCTTTCGTTTCCCAAAAGTTATAAATATTTCGATTTCGGGAATGAAGCTCTCTGTTTCGCCAAGATGTCGAATAAGTCGGTTTCTTACGTATTGGTTGTATCGAGTAAGATGTGGAGACGGCGGTTTGAAAGCGGACAGAAGAAGTACGAGGAAGGGCGTCCCTTACCTGAGGGATCGCTGCTCAATCTACCTGGCCAAGAGGCAAGTGTGGCAAATTTCCGGCGTGGCAGATGTCCGGTATTCACAACCGAAGTTACCGATATACAAACAACGACAGGGTGATGGTTGATTACTTTCCTTAATAAATCTCTGCTATTACTGGGCCTCCTAGTTTACCAATAGCGTGTCGAACCACAACAAACAATAGGAATGCATATTCTGTTCATTGTGAAACTACTGAAAAGCCTTCAGAGTGAAGTAAAAACAAAGCCATAACAAAAATAAAGGCATTCTGTTCAAACTTGCACATGTTTTGAAATCACCATGGCGGTGAGCCTCCAAAAAGGCAGTTGGGAATTCTCTTTCTTTCTGCACGATGTACCTGCGTGGTATTGTTTGTGGGTAGCATCATCGAGTGGTTGTTGACGGTGGGAGACTACTATGAGGAAAATTTTACGTGCAACTTCATGCGGTAAGATCGTCATTGCGCACACGGTTTAAGCGATAATCATCCTCATAGCCCAGTAGAGATAGTATTTCGGAATTTGGAAGTATATATTGCATACGTAGTGGCTTAAAGATGGTATTACATTCAGGAACACTATTTTTGTCGAGGATCGTATTTTCAGTCTGGAGTCCACATCCACTAAAACTGTTGATGCAAATTCTCGGGTTGTATAGGGACTAATAACAAATATTATGTACGAGTTTTGGAGGAAATTAAATTCTGTACAACACTCTTTATTACGCATTGTGCACAAAGCTGCCCTAAAAGGTTAAGGCGAAGCCGTTGCCTTATCTAACCTTTTGCGATTTCTTGACATTTTTGCTGATTCTCGTAGCCTCGTATCTTAGTAGCTGTTCCAAATTTTCCAAAGTGTTATGTATGAGGTTTTAATGAAATTTAACACTCTTTAAAACTGATACTGGCATATTTTTGCCTGAAATGCAGTGGAAGCGAGTTACTGAAGAAATACTGAAAAAGTTTCATTTCTTAGCCATTTTTTGAGGATGGCGGATATCGCATAAGAGGGAGAGGGCCTAAAACTTACATTTTTCACGAGAGGGGTAACACATACAATACACCTGAAAGTCACCATTATCCCACCTTTTCAGCCAAGCGTTTTTCTAGAGCTGTCTCTGCTGGACTATTAGAGACTTCTGACACGTAGGTCAGCGCTCACAATTATTACTGAAGTCACAACGAGCTCCACTGACACACAATGAAAATTCAGGCTTACTTTTACCTTCGTTACACAGGTGGCTGGCCGTGCGTAGCGGCTTCCTGTGTTCAAAATGAGATTAGGGAAAAAGTTCCTAACCGCAAACGTAAATTGCACATGCCATAAGAGTGGTGTAAAAAGTTTCTTCATCAGTTTGTAATTACAAGCTTAAAATTTTATTGATAGTTATTATATAAAAATCCGTCGCTGCTTATCTTTTGCCAGAGAAGTTAAGGTAGCATTTATTTTCGTGATTTATGCTTTGAAAACGATGTCTATTTAAATGAAAAACGGGTTAAGTAAGTTTTTCTTGGGGCTCTAACATTGACGTTCCGGTAATATGTAGCGAATTCAACAATTTTAATCGTAACAGATTTGTTCGCGCGGCTCTCTACGTCGGAGGTTCGAGTCCTCCCTGTGGCATGGGTATGTGTGTTGTCCTTAGTGTAAGTTACCTAAGTTAAATTAAGTAGTGTCCAAGCTTAGGGATCGATGACCTCAGCAACTTGCTCCCATAAGATCTTACCACAAATTTCCAAAATTTCCGCAATAGATTTTGCATACAGACAGTCTCTGTTGCGATGGGTATTGCATTAACCTCTGACGGGGAGGGGGGGGGGGGGAATTCTTGTACTTAATCAATTTACAAATTATGTTCATTTGTTACTGTATGATTTTTCAAAATATTTTTATTGCCCGAGGCTTCCGCGGCTGTTTAGCCAGGTCATCGATATTTCTTAGCTGTCTTGTACTCAAGCAGTAGACAGATATTATGTTTACCTTAGGCTATCCGCACGCGGAGCAGCTTGAAAGGAACGGAAGTGGTAAGTAACCTGAATAGTTGACTCTTTATCGACTGGCTAGCAACGCACTTGCGCGCACGGCGCTTCTCCGGAGCTGCAGGGACACAGGTTACTGCCGTTTATCGCTCTCAACCATCATTTTATTACACTCTGTAACTCAAGTACAAATTCAAGCTCATCGGAAGATGTGTTATTATGTGATTCTTAGAGACAAATCAAAGAATCCTAGAAGGATTTCGGTTAATCCATACACCAAGAAAAAATTAAACTGCAAGCTATTTGAAGTACACCGGTGTCCAAAATTAAAGCAACAAACCGCTCTTTCCCCGTGCTTTGTCTAATTCACGATATAATCGTGCAAACTGTCAACACATGTCCGTACCGTCGTGTTCTGCACGGAAGGTGGCATGACGGTAAGGTGGCTTTATGGTCAAAGGACAACGACGTCAACGATGTCATGGCGCCTCCCGTACGGGGCAGTGTTCGCCGGGATTCCGACATCCACAATCAATCACTGTGTACTCAGTCACAGACGGTGCAGTATGGCATAGAGAGGACGCCTACCAGACTCTCTGCAGTGGAGGGCCTCAACAAGAATCGCAAACTGATGTGGCCTGATAGCTTAATGCGAATCGTTCTGTTGTTTCTCGGATGCGGCGACAGTGTATAGAGACAGAAACCGTATCCCGAAGACCACGGCACTGCCAACCACGGAAGGCGTCAGAAAGAGAGGATCTTTATTTGGCTGTAAGGACACGACGGCACCGCCTTAGTACTGCACGGAAACTGGCATCTGACCCTGCAGCATCCACTGGACGTGTTGTATCGAGGAAAATTGATTTTAGCAGACTTCAGCAGAGTGGCCTTTATTGTCGGAAACACGTTGCATTTGTATCTCTGACGCGTCCACACACAAGGGAACGTCCAGGGCGGAGTCGTCAACATGCCACCTGGTCGGTCGAACAGTGGGGCAATGTTAGTTTCACAGATGAGTCCCGATTTGGTCTGGAAAGTGATTTTCAACGTTTCCGCATCTAGAGGGAACATAGAACACGATTTCGGGACCCAAACGTTGTGGAAAGAGACCGATATCGAAAAGGATTTCTAATGGTGTGAGCAGGGCTTACGTTGACCAGTCGAATATCACCTGATGAAACTGTACGGGTGAATCAGAAAGGTTTAATTGCTGTCAAGTATCGTGACGAGATCTTGGAACTTGTGCGGTTGTTGCGAGGCCCAGCTTCGTATTGATGGACAATAACGCTCGACTTCATAGAGCACGGGTGGTTGATGTTTTCTTGGAAACGCATGGTGTGTCTTGCTCGCTCTGCCGATCTCAATCCCATGGAGCATGTCTGGGATGCGCTATGGAGACGGGTTGCATCACGTTAGCATCCGTCAATTACTCGCCAGGACTTGCTAGCAGCTCTGCAGGAAGAATGGGCGTCATTATCTCAGCATGAGATTGATGACATCATTTACAGCATACCCCATCGTTGTCAGGTCTGTGCTGCTGCCCCAGGAGGTCACACCCCATACTGAGAACGCAACCAGTTGTCGGAATGTGTGTGAAAATCCGTTAAGCTGGGAAAAAAGAGCATTTTTATCCATCGTTACACATGTTGCTGCTGTTTACGTTCTGTATTCTTTACATTATTTCTACTTCACTATCCTCAGCTCGTGGTCGTGCGGTAGCGTTCTCGCTTCCCGCGCCCGGGTTCCCGGGTTCAATTCCCGGCGGGGTCAGAGATTTTCTCTGTCTCGTGATGACTGGGTGTTGTGTGATGTCCTTAGGGTAGTTAGGTTTAATTAGTTCTAAGTTCTAGGGGACTGATGACCATAGATGTTAAGTCCCATAGTGCTCAGAACCATTTCTACTTCACTAACATGTTTTTTTTTCTGTTTTGTGGAAAAGTAAACGTAACCTTGCAATATTTCCATATGCTGCTTAATTTTGCACACTAGTGTATTTTATATAAAATTCGAGTGCTAATATTTAATTAATTAATTAACTGAGTTCATCCACTGCCAACATAATCAGACACTCTTTGTTGTGGGCACGTTCTGAAACAGTTCTGAACATTTACTCTGTCATAACTGCAATCGGAAGGGGGTAGAGAAGTAAATTTCTATACGTGAAGTACCATTCTGCTACTCCTGTACACGTATAAAGTAGTAATATTTTAAGTGCTTTAAACTGGTGTGGGTCTTTCATAAAATCACTTATTATGAACACCTTGCAATGTGCTGAAAGAAGACATCTGTGTGCTCATTATCAACATTTTATGGTTTCCATGTCTCTGTTAATATGACTTCATTTTAAGCTTCGCACTTCACTTCCATGATCCCATCAACAAGCCACAAAGATGTGGAAGCAACTTTTTTTTTCCAATCTGCAGAATTGCTGGAAAGTAAAGCAAGTACGAACATCAGGAAACATTTACCTATAGATACTGATTTTATCCAATATAATCACTACTGTTACTGACTTATATTTCGTAAACTATAATTACTGATATACACCCTCCGCTAGATGTGCTGCCACCATTTTGTGTAGTCACGACGGCAACGTGCTGTAAGGCTCCTTTTTTGAAGGACTCACGTGGCTTCATATCTCCTAGGCAGCAGCCACCGCCACTACATATTGTCAGACGTTGCTAAGGCTACGCAGATCCACTCACAACAAATGAAAAGTCTTGTAGTCGCCAACCGCCATTTAATATCAACTAGACAACTCCTTCCAGGATTCATGTTGTAGCTGAAGAATCACCTCCCATGCTGCTTGGACATAGCACCACACTTGTGTGGGTGACAATTTGCCTCAAATTGTAACTGTGGCACACCGTGGCGACGTAGCGCAACACACAGGTAACTGTTTCTTTGAAGGTGTGAAAGAAAAACGGGTACGTAATTATCGACAAATGTCTTAGTGACAGTGACGTTTACGAAGAGAAATAGACAATACACGTAGACAGTATCTCTATATCAACTCTCGCTTTTTCTACTTGCACAAATTCCTGGTCCACTCGCAAGAAGGAAAGTAAATGGGCCACTAAACGTGACATATCGGATCTGACATCTTCGCAATTTCTGTGTAAAAAGAAGAGAAAAACAGTGTCTTACTTTCATTGGAATTGCATAGCAGAATATTTTGTCTACTGTTTATAGATATTTATGTGTGATTTAGTAGTGCGATGTCTGCGGTAGTCTAAATAGTTAAATGCAAGTACTGTAAAGAGCAACGAGTTAGGAAAAAACATTACAATGAAATATCATGAAATTATTGTTAATTTGTCATGCTTTCCAATATGACGGCCAATGGTTAAATTTATGAAAATGTGTCTTAAAGAAATATGCCCCAAAACTATTTTAAATAGTTTTACACCATGACACTTCATGGAAATAGGTGCTAAGTTCTGAGAGATTAGGACAGTGAGTCCCACAGAAACCGAAAGACGGACTTTTGCAGGCAACGCTCAAACAACCGACGACCAGTAAGAGACTGCATCCAAAATCGGGTCAGAGCTTTGGTCTTTGAATACGCTCTCGGGTGCGCAGTGAACCCTTAGTTCTTAATTTAATTCTGTCTACATATCCCATTGGTAATACGAGAAGGGGACCACATTTAGCCCTGATGAGAGCTACTATTCTCGCAGGCATACGTTCACTCAGGTGCTGCAAGGTTTATTGGGGAATGGCAGCTCATTCTTCACGGAGTGCTGCACTGAGGAGAGGTATCGATGTCGGTCGGTGAGGCCTGACAGGAATTCGGCGTTCCAAAACATCCCAAAGGTGTTCTATAGGATTTAGGTCAGGACTCTGTACAGGCCAGTCCATTGCAGAGATGTTATTGTCGTATAACCACTCTGCCACAACCGCGCGTTATGAACGGGTGCTCGACCGTGTTGAAAAATGCAATCGTCTTCCCCGAATTGCTCTTCAACAGTGGGAAGCAAGAAGGTGCTTAAAACATCAATGTAGGCCTGTGCTTTGGCAGTGTCACGCAAAACAACAAGGTGTGCAAGCCCCCTCCAAAAAACACGACCACACCATAACACTACCGCCTCCGAATTTTACCGTTGACGCTACACACGCAGGCAAATTATGTTCACCGGGCATTCACCATACCCACATCATGCCATCGCATTGCCACATTGTGTACTGTGATTCGGCACTCCACACAACGTTTTTCCACTGTTCAATCGCCCAATGTTTACGCTCGTTACACCAAGTGAGGCGCCGTTGGGGTTTTACTGGCGTCATGTGTGGCTTATGAGCAGCCGCTCGACCATGAATTTCAATTTTTCTCACCTCTCGCCTAACTGTCATAACACTTGCAGTGGATCCTGATGCAGTTTGGAGTTCCTGCGTGATGGTCTGGATAGACGTCTGCCTATTTAACATTACGACCCTCTTCAACTGTCGGCGGTGTCTGTCAGTCACCAGATGAGGTCGGCCGGTACGCTTTTGTGCTGTACGTGTCCCTTCGCGTTTCCACTTCACTATCACATCGAAAATAGTGGACCTAGGGATGTTTAGGAATGTGTAAATCTCGCGTACATACCTATGACACAAATGACACCCAAGCACCTGACCACGATCGAAGTCCGTGAGTTCCACGGAGTGCCCCATTCTGCTCTCTCACGATGTCTAATGACTACTGAGGTCGCTGATATGGAGTACCTGGCAGTAGGTGGCAGCACAATGCACCTAATATGAAAAACGTATGTTTTTGGGAGTGTCCGGATCCTTTGGTCACATAGCTTATGTTACAGAGAATTGAGGATAACTCTAGCAGCAGCACATAATCCGTAGCGATGGGACCAAGTACCTCATCGCCAATGTTTTGAATGTCCTGCACGACACGGGCATGGCTCCTGTATCAGAAGCTACAAGATTTATCAAATGATGGCTTCCATCCACCCGTGGAATTCTGCCAATGGCATCTATAGAAAATTATAAACATACCTGTATTCCAAAAGCGTGTTTCGTTTACTGGCAAGGCTGCCTTCAAAGGGATGGAACATTCAACATCCACAATAGCCATGTCCATGATTTGGAAATTCCTAAGGGAACTTGTGTGGCCCACTTTCAACACAGATTAACAAAAATGATGGGGCTGGCGTTGTTCATGACAATGCCATTATTCTCTAGGGGATAAATTACGGTATCTTTCTCTGTGAAGTACTACCGGAAATGTTGGAGAAAGTCCCGGCTAGCAGCCAAGCAAGGATTATACACCCAGCACGATGCTCTCTGCTATCCTTTCACGTTGATGTCACAGTACATTTTAACAATGTTTCCCCCAGTCTTTGGATTGGGAGAGGATTGACGAGTACCATGACCACCATATTTCTCGACCTCGCATCTACTGTTTCATTTTTGTGGTGGGAAGTGAAGCGCTTGGTGTACGAGACCCTCGACAGACATTTCAGAAAAGCTGGGTACCTGTTTGGCTGAAGCTCTTGCCATTATTCGTAAAATACCTGGCTGCTTTGAGCTTGTTAGACAATTCCAGTTGTTCATTATTTAAATGGATCACATTTTCAGCGACATCTTTAAAACGGTACTCATCAAAGGGCAGTTTGAGCACTGTACCTGAACATCACGACTTTGGAAAGCTTCCGGAAGACACAGGGGGGGGGGGGGGGGGGAATGTCCATCCTTGATATTTTAGTACATAAAAAATACGTTTGTTTTACCTCCTCTAAAATTCTGTGTTTGTGAAAATTTTACCCACTCTGTAGCTGGTAGGATTACTTTCGTTGACTGTCCCAATGTACTTTCAGTATTTTCCTCCGTTCGGACTGAGGTGACAGAAGTCATGGGATGCCTCCTAATATTGTGTTCGATGGGGTTCATGTCTGGCGATCTGGGTGCCCAAACTATTCGCTAAAATCGTCCAGAACGTCTTCTAACCTGTCGGTAACAATTGTGGCCAGGTGACATCCCGTATTGTCATCCATAAAAATTATATCGTTGGGAAATATGAAGTCCATGAATGGCTGCAAATGGTCTCGAAGTAGCCGAAAACAACCATGTCAGTGATCGATTCAGTTGGACCAGAGGAACCAGTCCGTTCCACGTAAACACAGCCCCCACCATTATGGAGCCACCACCTGCTTGCTGGGGGCTTCTTGTCAACTTGTGTCCATGGCTTCGTGTGGTCTGCGCCACTTCCTCTGTTCATCTCCCTCTCCCCCATCTCTCTGCCTTGCTCTTCCTCCCGCTGACTCTGTCCATTCCTCCTCTTTCTTTTCTCTATCCATCTGCTCCCCACCACTCTCTCAGTCCATTTCCCCCTATCTCATCTCTGTCCATTTCTTCCTTATCCTGTCTGCGCCTATCCCACCATCAGCTCTTACCAACTGAAATCGAGTCTCATCTGACTAGGGCACGGTTTTTCAATTGTCTAGGGTCCAGCCGATATGCTCACGAGTCAAGGGAGGCGGTGCAGTCGATGTTATGATGTTAGCAAAGGCACTCGCCACGGCCGCCTGCTGCCATAGCCCATTAACGCCATATTTCGCCGCACTATCCTAAAGGATAAGTTCGTCGTACGTCCCAGTTCCTTTATATCATTATTTCACACAGTGTTGCTTGTTTCTTTGCACTGACAACTCTGCGCAAACGGCACTGCTCTCGGTCGTTAAGCGAAGGCCGTCGGCCACTGCGTTATCCGTGGTGAGAGGCAACGCAAGAATTTTGGTATTTTCGGCACACTCATAACACTGTGGATTTCGGAATATTGAATTCGCTAGCCATTTCCAAAATGGAATGTCCCATGCGTCTAGCCCCAACTACCACTCCGCGTTCAAAGTATGTTGGTTCCCTTCGTACGGCGATAATCACGTCGGAAACTTTTCCACATGATTAAGCTGAGTACAAGTGACAGATCCGCTAATGTACTGTCTTTTAACGCCCTGTGTAAATGATATTACCACCATCGCTAAAATCGTCCCAGGACTTTTGTCATCTCAGTGTATGCTACCTTGCTGGTCACATATAAAATTTCTTTGATTTATTCCATTGCTGTGTTGTTTCCAGATGTGATGTTAAGCAAGTTATCATTCTTCTTTCAACTTCTCTTCATTACCTTCGCCATTGTTGTGTTTAGCCTTAATCCATATTCTGTGCTAACAGAAAACGGTTTAACAGGTCTTCTGTGTCTTCCTTTCATTTGAATAGAAGTACTGAAATAATCAATGGATAATCTGAATGTGTTAATTTTTCTGCGAATATGGAAAGTGAATGCAGATTTCTTTCGCTACCAAGAAATGAGCGTTAACAGCCTTTTTCGTGAATAACTCAATTGTCCGCGCTACAGTTGTCGAATGTAAGTCATGGCCATTTCCGACGCGAAGAGGTGTAAATTGCGTTGCGACTGCTAACCTCGATGGCAGAAACTGCTGAACTCCCGGAACGACCACAAGCGTTTCGGCGGCAGGCAGCTCGGTCGCCGCGGCGGTTGCTCCAGCGGGCGACACGAAAGCGCGGTGCAGCGACGCGCTGCGGTTACCTCGTCTGAGCAGAGTTGCACTGGCCACGGTTGCAGTGTGCGCGTGCCGTTTCTTTCCACCCCGACGACAAAAAGTCTTCCTTCGATTTATTTATTTTTCTGAAAAGTCTCCGTACCAAAGATATAAAGCAGGTTAAATAGGTTGGCTTAACTTGTTTTACTAATTTCCCGACTACGCTCTTACTATTGCCTCTCCTACTGTGTCAGTTTACTGTGGTATAGTCGTTGTTTACTCCTATCTATTCTAATCTCTTCTGCTGTCTCAAATCTCGCCTGTACCAACATCTTAAGTAAAGCACCGTAGCCGTGACGCAATTACGGTTAGATTTTACACTACTGAAAAAACAACAATCCCTCAACATTTGTGTTCAGTGGCACTACGATATAATATGCGAATGTTGAAGGGTTGCAGTGTTGGTTGGTTCAAATGGCTCTGAGCACTATGGGACTTAACACCTGAGGTCATCAGTCCCCGAAAACTTTACTTAAACCTAACTAACCTAAGGACATCGCACACATCCATGCCCGATGCAGGATTCGAACCTGCGACCGTAGCGGTCGCGCAGTTCCAGACTGAAGCGCCTAGAACCGCTCGGCCACACCGGCCGGCTGCAATGTTAGTGATTCACTTTTCACGGTTATCGGCTATCAGAAACCGCCCAGGAAGCGTGTCGGTGTACCATCTGTTTTGACTCTGCAGGCAGTAGCTGTGCCGAGTTTAGAGGTGAAAAGTGTTTGCAATATTTGTTCTAGGGTACAAGCATGCCCTGCCGACTAGTAGGTACCCCTAATGAACAGCTTCAGCCATTTGAACGGAGGCTCATCGTGCGCCTGCGGGAAACTCGACGTACGCGTCGACAGAATGCTGTGTATGTTGGGCACAATGTATCAGCGATGTATCCTCGCTTTCAACAGTGGTCTGTGGAACATTTCCACATCCATAAACAACTTTCTGAACCGGATTGGAAGGTAGGAGACTAGGTATTGGCAGAAGTGAAGCTGTGAGGACGGGGCGTGAGTCGTGCTTGGGTAGCTCAGATGGTAGAGCACTTGCCCGCTGCTGGCAAAGGTCCCGAGTTCGAGTCTCGGCCTGGCACAAAGTTTTAATCTGCCAGGAAGTTTCAACTTTCTGAACGTCAGAGTAGTACAGACACACGCCACGTTCGACACATTATGTGAGCAGCGGTGGCTGATCGAACTTCATCCTGGGACGAAATCCGGGTGAATGTTGCACATAGTTGATTGGAAACCGCCTGTTTGCATCAGGATTACGAACATGCGAGCTTCTGGCCAAGCTATCACTGACTCCACAACGTCACCAAGCATGGCTAATCTGGTGTTGTGAAAGAGTTGGTTGGAGACTGTAATGGCGCTCTGTTGTCCTCTGTGATGAGTGTAGGTTCTGTCTATAAGCGATTGATGGACGTGCACATGTGTCGCATAGATCTGGTGAGCTGCCTATCCCGCACTGCATACAGTCCCCATCCCAAGCTTCATGGTGCGGGAGACCATCAGTTAGAATTCGTAGCCACATTTGGCGTTTCTGCATGGAAATGTAATCAGTGCCCGCTGCGTTACATCGGCTGTCATCCCCGTACTACCTGCTACTTCTTCCACTGAAAGGTGACGTGCTTCCTCAGCAGCACAATGCACGGGCATATAGGTCTGCTGCAACGCAACGTGCTCTTCGTGTTGTATAACAACGGCCCTGGCCTGCGAGATCACTAGCTCTCGCCATTTGAACACTTATGGGACATGATCAAGTCTGAACTTTCTCATTCTCTAGACCATGCAAGAACCATTGCCGAATTGCAACAAAAGACGCAAGATGGTTGTAACAGTTAATCGCAGGATCGCAGGATTCCATTGGGCATCTTTATAAACATTTGCATGCAAGAATTCACATCTCCGCTGTCGTTACATGGGGGTACATGGCGTATTTCTGCGATTGTTTCGGCACACTGCCTCTCAGCTCATTTGTTATTAAAATAACCTTGCCCTTGACGATGTTGTATCTTTTTCAGCAATGTGCACTGAAAAGGACGCAGAACAAGCACCTTCTCTGGCTCCTATTGATCCATTGTGCAGCGAATAGCCCCACATGGCCACAAAAGAACCCGGATCAATCCTGCCTACAAAAGGGGCGAAACATCAGATGCTCAGATTTACAGATAATTGTCATCTGAGTTTGTCTGTCGTAGGATTCTAAACAATATTGTAAGCTCAAACATTACGGCATCCGTGGAGGCAAACAAAATTCATGGAAAGAATCAACACGAATTCCAAAAAGCCACTCCAGAGAAACACACTTTCGCAAAGTTTTAAACATTGCTGCTTGGTTCAGTGACCGTTTAAAAATTAAAATGGAAACAAATGAGCCCTCGGTCACAATTTATTAGTCTTATTAACCAGGTTTCAACACTTCTAAGAGTGCCTTCATCAGAATTTAGACATTTAAAGTAGTCTATAACATAATGACAAATTTATGCGAAATTTTTTTTATCCAAAAAAATGTGTAAGTACTGACTAACAATACAAGAAAGAGACAGTACTTACGTGCCACGTATAAAATAAATAAAAGGCCAGAAGGGCTTTAGTCATAAAATATTTAAAAGGAATGTGTGAAGGCGAGGCTCTAAGGGCTGCTCATACCAGTGGCTTGAAACACACTTTGTATTATTCATACACGACATCTTTTAAACAACAGTTGGAGGTGAACATGTAGATTCCGTCTTCCTAGGTTTCCTAAAGTCAATCGAGACTGTAACATGTAGTCGACTATTGAAAAAGAGATGATCATACGCAGTATTTTTGCAAATATGTGATATGGTCGCTGAATATTAGGCTAAATGATCTCAGTACGTCATACACTAATGCAAAGAAAGCATTATTTGCGCAGTGGGATCTCAAATGATCTCAGCATACACTGCCTGACAAATAAAGTGATGCACCCACACGGGGAGAAGGAAACGAAATGAAATTTTGCAGGTTAAGAAGGTACCTGTTGTTATTTTAGTGGTCACAGAAACGAGTCAGCTTTACGCTGAACTTGGCAGTATGAGCCCACTTATTACTATGATGTTGCACGCCATCTGTCATGGATGTGTGCACTTATTCGCTGGGGAACAGTGTCAATAAGCCGTTGTAGCCTTTCGTGATGCAAGCTGTCCAGCTACTGTTGTTTACTAGTCATTGAAATGCAGCATACCGGCTATGGGTCGGAGATGACGTCAGAGATAGTCCCACACATGTGCTGACTACGTGAGTACCTCAAAATCACGCAGACAGTTCATACAGACATGTGACACATGTAGACAAACAGTGTTCTATTAAAAATGGGGCTACAATGCCGTTCATGAGAAGTAACATATGATGGCTCAGGTTGTCCCATGGGACACCGCCTTCCCCTTCCCTCCCCCCCTTTCCTCCCAGTCGTTCAATGTTTCGTAGAGGCACAGTGCTGCTACTCCTAGCGTCATGGTGTGGACACCCATTGTGTATGAAGTCGAGTCACGGCTGGTAGTGGGGAACTCGAAGAGCTCAACGGTACGTCCCAGAGTCACAGACATCCTGCGCCCTTATGTGTTACCTCTCATGAATAGTATTGTGGTGCCATTTTCAATACGACACTGCTCGTCTACACGTGACACGTCTCTGTATGAACTGTCTGCGTTATTTTGAAATAGTCGAGTGGTCAGCAAGTCCTCTTAGGTCACCGCCGTACCCTTCGACGATAGCTATCCGTTGTAGTGCAGGACCGTGATTCATCAGTGACAACTATGAGCCGCCCTTAAACAGCAGTCCTTTCTTCTTAGTAATTGCGCCAATCCAAATCCGGCCGTTTATGTTGCGGTGGCCACAGCAGTCTACGTGTGGTTCCCTAGTCCGGTTGCTGCTAATGGGATGATACGTCTCTGTATTAACTGTCTGCGTTATTTTGAAGTAGTCCAGTGCACTGAGTCCATTATTTGTTCTCGGGAGGTAAACGCAGATGCGAACGGGGTACTAAGTGGTTGAGCACGATAAGGCGATGCTCCCTTGTGGTGGTCAGATGTGATCGACTGGAAGCTTGACGCCGCGTATCAGTGCTCTCACGCTCCCATGCAGACCAAACTCGAGCCACTGTCACATCATAATTCCTCAAAAATCTGGATATTGCACAATTTTACCAGCAGGACATATTAAGGCTCAGGCCAATTTCAGTCGCTCTCAGGTGCTGGTAATGTTCTCCCATGATAGTCCATAGCATCTTCGTGTTGTTCACAATTATCACTCAGCATCTGACGCAGTTCACACCCCATGCAATACCTATCAGACCTGGAAAGTACGCCATACACTAACACATATAATGCAGTCTGGTGGCCGCTCTACTCATCACAGAGTTGAAACTCCAGTCAGTTACATAACCGCCGATGTATGTACGAAGTTCGTTGACATCTGACCATCCATTTTGGTCAGGATCAGCATCTCTATAAGACTGTTCGCAAATGTTGTTTTCGTAGCTGGACGATCGTAAGGAAACGCATGACTTGAACAAAATTTCCTCTTTTTACAGTGAATGGCATCTCTCATAGAATGTAGTTAAATATTAAGATAATGACTATAACATGTAGATGTAACCCGTCAGTATCTAGCTGAAAGATCAGCGGTCAACACGTTACAGGAAAGGAAGATTAGATCCTAACATCCCGTCGAAACGAGGTCATTACATCCAGCGTACAAGCTCGGATTGAGGAAGTATGAAGAAGAAAACCTCCCGTGCCTTTTCCTGAAGAGGTATCACCCGGTGTAAGCAGCGTGGTATAATGCTAGTGAGCCATGTGGAATGGTACGATAGAGTAACATCAGTATTGAGGAATGCGTACAGAAGACATAGATCTACTGGAAGCGATCTGTGAAAATATAGTACCTCTGTAATTGAAATTACATACAAGACACTAGTGTCACCTAGTCTGAAGTCCAACGAATGGAGTCCTTATCAACTATGCATGACACTAAACGCCGAATGGATTCAAAAACCCGCATCGAGTCTCGTAATAGTCTGTATAGTTCATATGATAGTATGATTTAAATTCTCGTGAAATTTAAGCAGGAATCCTTGGAAGGAAGGTATCATAGCTCTCCCGAAAAGATGTTGGTAAATTTAGAGGACGGAGAGGAGAATGCGAGTCAGTTCTCCTGCAACCATCGTAGATCTTTCATAGTGTTGACGATTTTGAAACGAGAGAAAATAGGCATTTCTTTATCGCCCAATAAACAAATGAAACTAGACAGAAATACATTTTAATTACGAACTACCCACCACCAAGAACTGTAGAGTGGTTTGCAGAGCGTATATAAGGATGTAGATATTGCGAGGTGTCCCAAGGTAACGCAGTGGACCCGGTTTGTGGAAATGGACCGTTCGGATTCAGACTCTAGATTTTAGTTTCCCGTAATTTCCTTAAATTAACTAGAACAAATGCTGAAATGATTGCAATGAAAAGGACAAGTCCGATTTCCTACTTCATATCACTCGAGTCCGCGGCTGTTTCATCTCTAACGATCTCACCGTCAGCGAAAAGTTAAAACCTCATATTCCTTTCCTCCTTAAGTAATGCCTAGTTATTGTCTCATTCAGTTACCACATCGTAACAACACGTATTCACAACTTGTGCTTTCGTAAAACAGTTTCTGGTAAAACACTAAATCACATCCTCATGTAACAGCGCAACTGGATTTCGCAACACACTTCATTTACACCCTGGATTTCGGATGGTGTTGTGTCAGCAAATTATTTGCGACTCTCAGCTGCATGTACTACACATTTTATTATTTTGTTATGTCTTTTTTAAGTAGATGTATGTGTATTATACAACTGCAAAAATTCTATTTCTTTTTCATGTAACTGGTAATCACCAGGAGATTGCATGACGTCACTCAATACCGAGCTGTGCTCCGCGCCTGGTCACCAGTTGTGATGCGTCGAAAGCCGTCGCTCCTCAAAGAAGAGCTCGCTTACTATCCCTGTAGTCTACCATCCTTTTTAAAGTATAAGAACTTCAAAAATTAAATTGCTGATTTCTGGTTTCTGGTTTCTGCTGTATTAATCTGTCCAGTTATTAGCGGGATGTTGTTCAGATATGATCAGATTTGGATAGGTGTGACGAAAAGTTAATGTTGAACGCAAGTTGCCCATACTCATTTATGTGCAGCTTTGGCAAGTATCTGGGAACGAAAGATCGATTTATTAATATTACAAAGATTATTTTCAACGAATGATTTATTTTATTTTTTGCAAACTATAAAGTAGAGCTGTATTTACAGTATACTTAAAATGGAAAATGAAGTTTATTTAATTTTGTTTTTTACACTTTCAATAGATTTTAGGAGTGGAAAGAATTTAATTTCCATTGACTTTTTCAACTTTGTGTACAGCATATTGTCCTTTCTGAGGTAAATATTTGAGTCAATTGGTGGCAGTTCAGATTGCAGAATTTAACCACTTACAGCATACTGATGTCCTTCTACCGACTTTTACCTTTCCTGTTGATACAAAGAGGACCTGCCACAATAGTTTTTAAAGTTAATTGCCATCCAGTGACCGCTATATCAAAGAGAAGTAATCTAGGTTGGAAGAAGAGACCACAAAAAACTGAGATAGTCAACTCCTTCGTCGTCTGAGGATTTATGTGGGATACAACACACGGACAATCTAAAATCCGAATTCACATTCAACAAATGAATATAAACATGTAAAGTAACACTACATTAGTTCAAAGGACAGTCGACCAGCAGACGCCCAGTTACTGAAACGTGGCCATTTACTATTGATTTCACCAGATTGTTGTTGTTTGCTGGTATCAAACAACCATGTTGACATTTTTCAGTGGTCTTAACTGGTACATTTTACGTGCAATTTCGAATTACTGCGCCGGCCGCGGTGGTCTCGCGGTTCTAGCGCGCAGTCCGGAACCGTGCGACTGCTACGGTCGCAGGTTCGAATCCTGCCTCGGGCATGGATGTGTGTGATGTCCTTAGGTTAGTTAGGTTTAAGTAGTTCTAAGTTCTAGGGGACTGATGACCACAGCAGTTGAGTCCCATAGTGCTCAGAGCCATTTTTCGAATTACTGCTGTCTCTTTTCGATTGTTGTCGAAAGATACTGGTGAAATAATTCGAAAACTGCCTAAGCACTTTACATAAGCTACACATATTTAGCAGTTTGGGATCGCAAGGTTCCTCACATATGACCAGTTTTGAATTTACGAACAGATCATTTTCAGATTTGTTTAAAATTAGTAAATAGGGAACTTCATGAATTGTGCAAGATGCCCTCACGCACGCCTTTCGGTTTCAAGCATTCCTATTCTTTTTACTAAGCAGCTCGTCAGTTTAGGAACAAATTAGCCCTCACATGTCACAAGATTTTATGGTTGAACATGAGTCTAGGAATTAGGAGCTGACCTCCTATAATGTTGTTGTTGTTGTTGTTGTGGTCTTCAGTCCTGAGACTGGTTTAATGCAGCTCTCCATGCTACCCTATCCTGTGCAAGTTTCTTCATCTCCCAGTACCTACTGCAACCTACATCCTTCTGAACCTCCTATAATGTGATTTGGAATTATCAATCAGTAGTTATGCAAAAAAGTAGCGGAGGGGGAATAGGGAGAGGGGATGAACGCTGGGGGTTGAGGGGAACCTTGGCTTCTTTACGGGGCACAGCTCCCTAGTTCTGTGTAATGTTAGGATAACATTATACTCTTCAAAAGTTTATCAGTGAGTCGGTTGTAAAAATATAACTACACTATCAGTAGATCTCGTCAACTAACCTAATAGTCATCCACATTCTTCTGCCGCCACAACAGCGGCTCCTATGCCGACTTGTGCTGTATCCAGACTCCTCTGGCCTACTGCCATGCCAGCGTCTGTCGACGTGGGCCACGTGCCATCCGTCTCCAGTCGTAAACACGTGTGATCTAAATCGGTTTAATATTATCACTAAGACAGGAAAGCCTTAAATATTTCATACTAACTATTCTATCGAAACTCACTCTGCTCTACCAGTGTGCACCGTCGAAGACAAGTGTATATCTGGAGCTCCTTCAGAAAATTCAAATATTGACCTTCTGTGGATCTATACGGTATTGTAGTGATTCGAGAATTTCTGTGTAAATTCTTGAACCACTCAGACTTCTACCGTCTCGAGCATACGATATTCTAGATACGAGTGTGAGATGGTAAAATCTACCTATTGCACGTCACATGTTAGTGTGTGCAGGTTTAAAATCAGTCGCGGGAAGAAAGTAGATGCGGCAGTCGAACGGCACCGACAAGTACTTGTCGGGTAATCCACAGATGTTTTAGATGAAGAACCAGAGTTTTTATGCAGCTCTGTGCCTATTGTGTCATTGACTATTGTTATGTGAAAGAAGAACAGTTGAAAAAGTGATCTTGTGCACTCTTTATCCAGCCTTGTTAGAGGCAAGACCTTTTTCATGATTCAAGTGAAGTAGATTCATGGTTATTAAGCCATCTCTTTTATAAATGTAATTAAATTTGTTTCTGACGTTGGACGGAGCGAGTGACTTACTGGAAGACATATATGTATCTGGAAAGTGAGAATTTTATTCTGTATGAAGTTCAAATATACCTTTGGTTGGCGAAAAGTAAAGTTCGCGTATCTACTTATTTCACTAGTAGAGAGAGAGGCTTAAATATTCCTGCACCTAGCATCATTCTACGGAGAAGAAGTCAAGAGAGTTTTCCAGCAGCCAGCTAGCCAGCGAAGAAGATCGGCTGCGAATCTCAAGTAAGTCACCTCGTATAAAAAAGAAGTGGGAACTTGGTACTTCTACTTTATGCTTTAAATCGGCGTCAAAAACGTTAGAGTATCTCCGTGTGATCGTTAAACCCTCGTGACCTTGGTTACCCAACCCAAACTCCATCTCGTTACCCGAATTTGAGTGCTCACTACAAGTTTTATAGTTCAGCCCGTTTCTCCACCATAAAATTTGTGAGGAACTCTACAGTTAAACATAATATGCCATAATTCTCGTAATTATATCTGTGTTTCTTCTTCTGAAACCGCTGTTTAATATGGCATGCCTTCCCTGATTCGTTAACTGCACTTGTTGGAAACTGACTTGCAAGTTTTGTGAAACAGTGCATTTCAGAATACAGTTCCAGCGTCATGAATAATCCTCTGATCGTGATAAAGAAAGCTACCGGCAGGCTACGATTAGTTTTAGATGCTCGTGCATTGAATCGACATATAGAGACAGAGAGAGACCGACCGATTAATACTGACGAATTGTTATCTAAATTTGAAAAGGCAAGGTTCTTTAGCACAATGAATTTGACTGCTGGATATTGGCAGATAAAATTACATCCAGAATCCAAAAGATGTATAGCATTTTTGTTTGATGGGAAATCATATTTCAATGTACTGCCATTCGGACGTAATATCTCTTGTGTCTGTATTTATACGTGCTTTAGATGAAGCACTAGGGAGAGACTTATTGAAGGATTTGATAATATACGTAGACGATATCCTAATAATATCAGCTACTTGGGAAGAACATTGTCTAACATTGTGCAAGAGTCTGAAATTTTGGGAGTACTACGTATTCCAAGCTTTCAGAAAATCTCACCTTGCCTGTTCTAGAAACTTACATTTTCTTGTTGAAATATGTCATTAATTAACATCTTACTCGAATTACACAGTACCCTTCGCATCACGTTGGTCACACATTGTCACGTTCACTGGTGTCGGCAATTTATAGTTACATACGATTTAATACCCGCGTACTATTTCCAATTCCCGCTGTCGACTTGCTCGAGTGAGTTCAAAAAAATTCCCTTGGAGCTGGCGGAACCCTGCTCCGGCCTAAATTATGCCTTGCGTGTTCCACTGGCGCACTCCCTGGACCATTAATAACAGTACTTATTCGAGGCCACAAGAGATACGGGGGATCACGCTTCGCACTCTCTGGTGCCGAGGCTGCAGAGCACCACAGTTTTCGGATTGGCCCCATCACCACCGACCTTGTCAGGTGCTAGGATGGCGACAGCCGATTGCCGTAGAGATTCGATAGTGGTTTTCTCTAAAATGAAAATTTTCTTCTAATATTCGTATCCACTAGTTTTGACGCGTGTAGACGTAGCAACTGAAATGTTTCCAGAATGAGATTTTCACTCTGCAGCGTAGTGTTCGCTGATATGAATCTTCCTGGCAGATTAAAACTGTGTGCCGCACCGAGACTCGAACTTGGGACCTTTGCCTTTCGCGGGCAAGTGCTTTACCACCTGAGCTACCAAAGCACGACTCACGCCCCGTCCTCACAGCTTTACTTCTGCAGTACCTCGTCTCCTACCTTCCAAACTTAACAGAAGCTCTCCCGCGAACCTTGCAGAACTAGCACTTGCCCGCGAAAGGCAAAGGTCCCGAGTTCGAGTCTCGGTCCGTCACACAGTTTCAATCTGCCAGGAACTTTCATATCAGCGCACACTCCGCTGCAGAGTGAAAATCTCATTCTGGAAACATCCCCCAGGCTGTGGCTAAGCCATGTCTCCACAATATCCTTTCTTTCAGGAGTGCTAGTTCTGCAAGGTTCGCAGGAGAGCTTCTGCAAAGTTTGGAAGGTAGGAGGCGAGGTACTGGCAGAAGTAAAGCTGTGAGGACGGGGCGTGAGTCGTGCTTGGGTAGCTCAGTTGGTA
Source organism: Schistocerca americana (assembly GCF_021461395.2). NCBI lineage: Eukaryota > Metazoa > Arthropoda > Insecta > Orthoptera > Acrididae > Schistocerca > Schistocerca americana. Next base: position 256,840,778 of record NC_060123.1, read on the forward strand.
GAGCACTTGCCGGCGAAAGGCAAAGGTCCCGAGTTCGAGTCTCGGTCTGGCACACAGTTTTAATCTGCCACGAAGTTTCAACTGAAATGTTAATTTCAGTCTAGGACAAATATTAATTAGCTCTGATGTGATTGGTGACAGTTTCAACTATAGATACGACGTGGAATGACGTGTAAAAAATTGTTGTAACATTAGCCAAACGAAAGAAAACCTCTGACCTGACGGTTATACAGGAGTTAGGCAAAATATTGTAAACAGTGGTATAATGGGATGGTTGTGTTTGACGGTCAACAAAGCAGGTAAAGTATGTATCGAGCTGGAGTTTGCGTGTGCAGTACGGACTAGACATCAGTTCAGTATTTGCATTCAGAGGTCGAGGTCTCCGTGCAACGAAAGACCTAACGGATTTACAAAGAGGGCAGAGGGTGGGGGCCAGATTAGCAGGGGCATTAGTTACCAAGACAGCCAACTTCTTTAATGTTTCAAGAACAACTATTTCAACAGACATGACAGCCTACACAAAACATGGGAAGACATCACCGGGTAAACGTAGTAGTGGGCGCTAGTCAAAACTAAATAACATAGTACGCTAACACGCATTATGTCAAAAAAAAAAAAACACAAAACTACGACGGCTAAAGTAACTGCGGAGCGAATAGTCATCTTCGAGACCCCGTATCTATCGTCACTGTCCGCCGAAAACTCCATAAAGCGAATATTCATGAAAGAGCTGCTATATGGCAACCATTGGTGACGTCAACCTATGCAAAGGAGCGTAAAACATGGTGTCAGGACCATAAATCCTGGACGGCTGATCAGTGGAATTAAGTCATTTTTCAACATCTAGCTGGGTTTACGTCTGGAAAACTCCGAAAGAAACCTACAATCCCGTTTGCGTGATTCCAACGATTAAGCGTGGAGGTTGAAGTATGAGGGTGTGGGCAGCCATATCACGATATTCTCCTGGTCCGATCATTACTTTCAAAGGCCGTCTTACAACCAACGATTATGTCGAAATTTTATGTAGTCAGGTGCACCCCATGATTCAAATGTTGTTTTCCAACAATGATGCCATCTTTCAGGACGATAATGCAGCCATTCACACAGCCAGGACGGTACAATTGTGGTATGAGGAGCATGCAACTGAACTGCAGCGTCCTCCGTGGCCAGCCTAATCCCTGGACTTGAACATTATGGAACCCTTGTGGACGATATAGGAGCGCAGACTGCAAAGCAGATTTCCTCCTCCCTCGTCACTACAGCAGTTAAAAGAGGTTCTGGTCTAAAAGTGGCGTAACATTCCACTGGAAACTATACACTCATTATATGCCAGTATTCCAAGAAGAATTGCAGTTGTACTACGGGCAAATGGTGGTCCTACACCTTATTAATAAACCTATCCCCTGCAGAGGTTCTTAGTTTTATTCATACCACATTTAGAGAGCACACGTAATAGAAAACCGGATTATCTAATTTCTGAAATGACAACGGCGAAATGCCCGGCTTCCTGTTTGTAATTCCCACACGTTAATACCCGCCACTAAAAATGCTGGCAATCTATTGTGTGGACCTCTACAGTCACTACTAACTGATTCAAAATCGGACTTTTATTAAAATAATTTTATTAAAATAATTAATGATAATCTTACGATATGGCTGAGAGGTTCTAGGCGCTACAGTCTGGAACCGCACGACCGCTACGGTCGCAGGTTCGAATCCTGCCTCGGGCATGGATGTGTGTGATGTCCTTAGGTTAGTTGGGTTTAAGTAGTTCTAAGTTCTAGGAGACTGGTGACCTCAGCAGTTAAGTCCCATAGTTCTCAGAGCCATTTGAACCATTTCTTACGATATCATACTGCGGCTTAGAATTAACACACACTATTATTTGAAACGACAACCTCTGCAACCGACTTTCCCTAGGATTATTATCTTACTAATTAACTACGAGCAGGTGACAGAACATTGGTCAACGAAAATAAACATCTATGGCTTGTGTCCTGCTCTTATCACCATTTTCTGGCATTTCTACATACTGCTCGCTATGTTTTTGGCGTCACAAAGGTGAAAGCCTATGCAACGTCAACAGCGCTAAAGGACCGCCAACCTTAGAAATTATTGTGATCATACAGGATCTTGTTCTGTAACCTTGAAAAATTCTACTTGTTAAAAAGAAGACACCAAATGAATTTCCCCAAGTTATCTGCTCACAAACTTGCAATGATTTTTTTTTATTTCTTACATTTAGATAAGGACACAGAAACTAAATTTCTTATGTAATTGAAATCGGAGCAGTCACTTGCTGCAACATCTCCCTCCCGTCGTGGTCCAATGTCGACCAACTTCATGTCATTTGGCACCGGTACAGTTAATGTTTAAAAGGTGTTCCAAACGCCAGTGGAACCCGGCGTTCTTCACTTGGCTCTGCCAGAGGTAAAGGACGTGTTTGGTGTGTCATAAAGTTATTGACTCAGGTGAGAATCGAACAAGAGACCTTAGGAATACGGAGCTGTAACCAATCAACTAGATCACACACACACACACACAAGAGTGATGCAGAGATATACTGACTTCTCGACGACTGACTGATATTGAAATAAGTCGAGAATATCAGGCCACGGCTTCCTTCAATTTTTAAGCTGCGTGTCGTTTGCTAAATGCATCCTTTAGTGTTCAAGCCGCCAGTAATAGAAAAAAGTAAAAAAAAAAACTTTACTACAAAGGATCTTCAGCTGTCTGTCCTGATCTGCGCCAACTTCCTCTCGATGCAGCAGACGACGGCCACCGCTCAACGGCTACCCGAAGGCAACCAGAGTCTGACTGCGCCTACTACGCCCATCTAAAAAGATTCCTGGCGTTTAAGCAACGCCAGCGCAGTAACTACGGTGGTAGCTCAAAATTATTGTAAACAACAGATGTATATTCGACCTGTCATTTATGAGCAGGCGATGGCATGTAGTGCACATGAGGCTGTAGAGCATCAACGATGTTGTCTCACAAGTCACAATGGAGTAACGAACTGAACGTCTCTAACTGAAGTGTCCAGAATTTTCTCCACAATGTTTTGAAGACGATAAAAGTGTGTTGTTTGTCCCGCACACCATGACTCACAAACAAATAAGATATGTGGATGCCTACTGCGACTTGATTGAAAGAAAAAACGCAGACAATTCTTTCCTGATAAAAATCGTCATAGGTGACGAGTTTCAATGTTATCAATACAAACCTGCCACAAAACGACAAAGTGTAGAGTGGTCAGATTCACCAAGACCGGAGAGGCTGCGAATATGACAGGCGAGCTGAATAACATCCCAAAGAAGGAATTTTCTGGCAGTTTCACGTGGTAGTATCGAATGGTCTGTGTGTTCTACGCTTTTTTTTTTTTTTTTTTTTTTTTTTTTAGTGGAGGGGGATACTATGAAGAACACCTAAAGCATTAACATCACTGTATTAACTTTTCTCCTTTTTGTTTGTTAGTAAGATGTCGAATATTTTTGTATAGACGGGGTATAATGTTCAGCGTACGTTGCTCCATTCGCATAGGCAAGCATAAAATTACACTGCCAACAATGATAAAGTTTCAGGCTCAGAAATTGCTTTTTGTGATGAATAAAAAATGATCACATAAATGACCGATTAGCTCTTGGTTAGGAGATAAGACGTTAATTTATCTCCCATCAACTTTTTTAATTAGGGGGTAATTTTAGAATGAAATTTTCACTCTACAGTGGAGTGTGCGCTGATATGAAACTTCCTGGCAGATTAAAACTGTTTGCCGGACCGAGACTCGAACTCGGGACCTTTGCCTTTCGCGTGTAAGTGCTCTACCGACTTTTTTTTTTTTTTTTAAGTGATGAAAACATAAGAGTTTGTCACATAAACTGAAAATAAAAAATTAAAATTCACGCTTTTTGGAAGATTTGCACCTTTTTTTTTTTTTTTTTTTTTTTTTTTTTTTTTTTTTTTTTTTTGATCAGGTAGTGGGCTAGAGGAGGCAAGGTGGGCAGGGGTCGCGACCCGAGGCCTGTCCACCCACGATGTCTCCCCCCTCCCATCCTGGGGATGTGAAGTGGTACAAAGGATGCAGTTGGTGTATTATTGTGATTTTTTTTTAATTTTATTTATTCATTTATTTATTTTGAATTTTTTTTTTAAATTTATTTTTTTTTTATTTTTTTTTTCATTTATTTTTTTTCTCATTTTTTTTTAACAGTAAGGAACTGAAAACTAGTAAGTGCACTCTTTGCGTCGAGTTGGGGACGCACATAACTAAAACCATGCTAATAGTTGTAGAAAAAGGCATAAAGAAAGAGAACAAAGTGCGGGACGAAGGAAACCAGGAAACAAAACTGAAGGGTGGAATCCATACCACCATTAACCAGTGCTACATCTTGCACCGGATGGGGAAACTAAAACTGCGAAGACCTTTTCGCACCGGGGACAAAAAGAGGAAATGGGGCAAATACTGCTACAGAGTGTGAGGGTTCACAACGAAACTCTCCATCTGCTGTATCATCCAGGTATGACTTCTCGTAATGATGAAAGTAGATCCCACATCGTACCGTGTAGTGTTCTATCATCGTATTGTAATTTTAGCTTCTCTTACCCGTGATGTTCCAGCTACGTGGAGGGTCGTGGAACGCACTCCACAAAAAATTGGAAAAATATTGTCGATACTTAGGGTTACGGAGGATCTTGCAATGTCGTTCCTGCAAATAGTTCCAAAAGTCTAAAGTGTCCTTAGTGCCGTCTTGAAACAAATAATGCACTGCATGTCCACGAAGCCACGTCATTGCATTAGTTTTAGTGCGTGGGTAATACGTTTCATCCGGGAATAAGATAGTCTTGGGGTCGATATGATTCGGCGTTACCCGAAGGAAGTATGCTGACATTTGCCTCACTAAGTGCCACACTGCCGTAGACTCGCCACAGCTAAGACGGTGTTCATCGTCGTCTTGAACGCCACAGTACGTGCACGTGGGTGAGTCCACCATGTGGATCGCATGTAGCCTTGATCTGGTCACCTGCTTACCGTTGACAGTGATATACCACATCGACGTGACGTCAGTGTCCAGTGTTACGTGGTGAATTGTCCTCCACACTACTCGCCAGTTGACGTTCGGGTGCTTACTCTCCACGACGTTATCGGGTCGTCCACGTTGTAGCACCCTATAAACCGTCTTTGCCGTCGCCAGTTGAGTCGCTGGTAAGGCAAGTCGAACGTAACTGAGTTCGAGGTAAAAGACACCGATGTAGAAGAGCGAGGAGGGGACGTGGTGTATCGGCACAGGCGGCAACAGGGAGGGCGGTGCTAGTTCTTCTATTAACAAACTGGTCAGACTGTCCGGACGGCGGTGCCGTAGTTTGACTAATGTGCTCACAAATAGGGCGACCGCTCTGTCATAAACGTGATAAAGGCCAAGCCCTCCCCGATCCGGAGGAAGGGTGAGAGTCTCATATTTGATCTTGAAAAGCATTCCTGAACTCACGAAGGACCCAAAAGCCGCATGTATACGGCGTGCTAACATCACCGGTATAGGTAATATCTGGGCGATGTGCGGAATGCGTGACGCTAAATGTGAGTTAACATACTGGGTCCGTTGGACGATGTCCAGGGCTCGTAGGCGGTTGTTGGCAATTCCAGTCCGAACATTCCGTAAAAGCCGTCGAAAGTTGTGAGCAGCGGTCCGTCGTATATCGTCTGTAAAGTCAATGCCGAGACATTTCAAACTATCTCTGAGCTGTAAGGGGGTGACACTGTTCTCAGACAATCCGACCCCGATGTTCATCGCCACCGATTTTGCGACGTTGATACGACTACCAGCGGCCATGCCATATTTCGTTATCCAATTTAGTGCGCTAGCGGTGTCGTCACCGTGGCGGATGACAATCACCAGGTCGTCAGCGTACGCTTTACACCGGAAAGTGTGGCCTCGTAACGTCATACCCGTTAGTCGTTGGCGCAGGCCGCAGAGGAGAGGTTCCATGGCCACAGCGTAAAGTAAAGTGGACAGAGGGCACCCTTGTCGTATCGATCGAGAAATGGTGAGGGGCTGCGAAGGTCGGCCGTTGACGATCACCTTGGACGTCGCGCCACGGAGGAGTCGCATGACGACAGTGACGAATGGCTGTGGGTACCGCATATGTTGGAGGACCGCTTCCAAATAGTCGTGGTCCACTCGGTCGAAAGCTTGACTAAAATCGATTGCCGCCAGTGCACCCTTCAGACGACATGCCCTCGCCAGTGAGATCAAGTCACGATATTCACTGAGTGCTGTTTGAATATTATTGTCGCCTCCTAATGACGTTTGATCGGGTGAGATAACATTTCGTAGGGTCTGGCGTATCCGCGCCGCCAATAGTCGAGAAAAGATCTTAAAGTCGCAGTTCAATAGCGTCAACGGGCGGTAGTCCCGCAGTCGTGAGCCACCGGACGGTTTGTGAATAGGAATAATCATTCCTTCCACAAGGGCCGCAGGGAGCGGCACGTCCGGGGATAGGAGTTCGCGACAGATGTCCGTCCATCGGGAGGCTAATAAATATTGAAAAGTCCGGTAAAATTCCAAGGGGAGGCCATCAGGACCCGGAGACTTGTTGACAGCACCTTTTCGAAAGGCGTCGATCACTTCTTCTTCTGTAATTTCTTCCATCAAGGCCGCTTCCATTGCCGGGGTGACGGTGCCGTAAATCGTCTGAGAGACGTCCTCCAGTGCTGTCGGATCAGGGGTCTGAGCGGAATAGAGTTGGGAATAATGATTGTAGAACGCTGTGTTTATGTCTTGTTGCGTGGTGAGGCGATGACCGTCCTCCGTGTCGATGAAGCGTATCAGCGCTCGTTGGCGTCGTTTACGTTCACGAAGGACGTGGAACATTGACGGGCGTTCGCTCGGTATCCGATCCTGCGTCCTCGAGCGGATGACTACCCCCTCTAGGTGGCGTCGCATATGAGCGAGGATCTGAGCCTTAGCACGGTGGACCGCCGTTTGTCGTTCCGGAGACGGCGCCATAGCATCGCAGTCGCGCAGGACCCGGAAGTAAAAGTCGAGTGTATGTCTTCGCCAGGTAGCGTGGTCACGACCGTAGGTTATCAACGTTCGCCTCAGTGCCGGTTTGGCGCAGTCCAACCACCAGCGGATCGTTGTGGGATATGCACGGAGGCGATTTTCACACGAATGCCACGTATCCTCAACGGCTTGGCGGCAATCCGGGTACGACAGGTGAGCGATGTTTAATTTCCACGGTCTGCGGCTTCTCCACACTTGTTGCCGCCGCAGGGTGACGGCACAAATGTAAGCTGAGTGGTCCGAGAATGCTGCAGGACACAGTTCCGCATCCTGTGTTCCAGCGGCGAGAGAGCGTGAGACATAAATCCGATCGATACGACTGGAAGAGTGACTTGTGAAGTGCGTGAATCCCGGTCGGTGGCCGTGAAGATGTTCCCAAGTGTCCACCATCTGCAGGTCTCGAATTAGCGTCCCGAGTTCCGGGCACGGATTATGTCGTGGGAGTTGATCTCTGGGCGCCAGTACGCAATTGTAGTCACCTCCAAACACCAGATGGTCGTGGCGGCCTTGGAAGAGCGGGGCGACGTCTTCCGCAAAGAATCGTGAACGTTCGCGACGTTTGTCCGTCCCGGAAGGTGCGTAGATATTGATAAGGCGGACCCCCAGTACTGTGAGTGCCATTCCTCTTGACCCAGGCAGAAACAGGATATCGTCCGCCACTATCCCTTCCCGAAGAAGTACAGCGACACCGCTGCCTGTTGGGGAAGCTGGAGAGACGCAAGCATCGTAACCGTACATGCCTGGGAAGTCGTCGACGTACACTTCCTGGAGAAGAGCTATGTCGATGGAAGCAGAGTTCAACATATCCTGAAGCAAGGATAACTTAGCGCGCGTCCGTATAGTGTTAATGTTTATAGTTGCAACGCGATAAGTTTGAGGTCTATCCACAGCATCCGTGTTGGCCATCAATACCCTGGTAAGGCTGTCTCGTCACTGTAACTGACGGCGGGAAAGGATCAACACTGGTGGGGTAAATTTCCCCCCGCGTCGCCCGACACGATGGGCAAGGAGTGTTCCTCACAGTCGTCCGCCCAGTCGCCGTGAAACACCATCGGCTGTTGGTGGCTGTTAGTGGTTGCTGCGGCACTCGGCGCTGACTCCATCGGCTCTGCTGGCTGGGAATCGGCAGCGGATGTCTGCTTGTGATCCTGCTGTGCTGTGGGGTCTGAGGGGCTGAAGCCGTCACCACGGCGATCTGTTGAGTTTGAAGTTACAGCGGCCTCTGTACCGCCGGTACCGTCGTCGGAATTTCCATAGTCCATGTCAGACGATCGCTGCAAACACTCGTCCGATGGAGCACGCCGCCGTCTCTTGTGTTTTCGCGGGGAACGCTGTTTACGGACGTGTGTTTCAGTATCTGAATGTGGGTGGATTTCGTCAGCTGCTCCGGTGTCTGGAAGAAAAGCCGCTGTCGGCACAACCCGTGGGTCAATGTCCATTCTGGCATCCACGCCTTCTTGCAAGGTCGATCGGTGATTATCTTCAGGTGGGGGCGCCGTTGTAGAGGCCGGATCCTGTACTGCAGAAGCCATTTTGGTCTCTCCATCGGGGGCGGCTATCGGACTACTGTCATCAGCATCGGAAAGAGTTGCTGCCCGTGTAACTTCGGCGTAATTGAGAGGAAGGGTCGTCACCGTAGGAGGAGTCATAGATTCACCTGTCGGGATTTGAGTAAGCCGTCGTCGGAGACAATCCGACCGGACGTGCCCTTCTTGGCCACAACCAGAACAAGTGCGTGGCTGACCGTCATACATAATGATCGCCCTACATCCGCCGATGACAAGATATGACGGAACATGTTTGGTCAGTTCAATTTTAATCTGTCGTACCCCGTTAAGAACGGGGTACGTTGTAAAGGTGGTCCATTTTTCGGCCATATGGCTGATCACTCTGCCGTAGGGCTGGAAAGCCGCGGTGACTACGTCCGGTGGTACTTCGAAAGGGAGTTCGAAGACGCGTATCGTACGGAGGCCAAGCCCCGCGTGATCGATAGAGACCGCCCCAATATGGCCATCAGAATGTTTGAATTTAAGATCGTTCGCATGTGCGCTCACGATTCTGTTGCACACCTCGTCACTTACTAGCTTGACGTAGACAACACTGCTCGTGATAGAGAGATGGATACCAATTATGTCTCGCGGGTCAATTTTAACGTCGTCACGTAGAAAACGTTCCACTTCAAAAGCTCGCGGTCGTGCATGATCGGTTTGAAAACTGATTTTGATGGTGGTTTGTCTGTATGAATGTGCCATGTTGCGTCGGTAGTGATGGACTCTAAACTAGCGGCGACGAAGTAGTAAACAACTACGGGCACTCGCGACCGCGCGGACGGGACGTAAACAAGACGTCCTCGCCGCAGCGCTGCGGAAAGCAGACTTATGTGATGAATAAAAAATGATCACATAAATGACCGATTAGCTCTTGGTTAGGAGATAAGACGTTAATTTATCTCCCATCAACTTTTTTTAATTAGGGGGTAATTTTAGAATGAAATTTTCACTCTACAGTGGAGTGTGCGCTGATATGAAACTTCCTGGCAGATTAAAACTGTTTGCCGGACCGAGACTCGAACTCGGGATCTTTGCCTTTCGCGTGTAAGTGCTCTACCGACTGAGCCACACAAGCACGACTCTCGGCCCCTCCTCACAGATGTACTTCTGCCAGTACCTCGTCGGTAGAGCACTTGCCCGCGAAAGGCAAAGGTCCCGAGTTCGAGTCTCCGTCCGGCAAACAGTTTTAATCTGCCAGGAAGTTTCAGGGGATAATTTTGTTTTCGGCCATGTCTCACCTGTTTGTTGACAAAAACACAGCGTTCTCCAGCTATTTGTAGATTATAAACATTATAACTGGAGCTGTCTCTGTGAGTTTCATATTTTTTGAGTTGTAATTAGTGCACAATTTCTACTGTAGAGCGCTTTCGAAGTGTAAAGCCTTTAAAATCAAACAGCCATGAAAATGTGTGAATTTAATGAATAATTTTTGTTGCATTTAAGGTAAAATGACAGTTTCGTCACAGTAACTCGAACTGATGCCTCTTGTGAAGATTGCCTATCAATATTATTTGGATATCAGGGTAGGGCACCAGGGTGAATCATGGGCTCCACAATATGTTGCAACTCTTGCTCAGTTATACTTTGAAAATGTCTGACAAATAAAAAAAACCCGTTGATGACCTTTGTTGCGCCTGTGGTTTTGCGACAGCCTACAGTCCTTACTAATAACAGCTACTTCTGCTTGATCCACCTATAAAAACAGGAAAGGCAATGAAAAAAGGATTACCATTACCTAATCGTCCATCCGCTATTCAATCTGTTCCATATTCAGATAGTTTATCATTTCCTATTGATTCAAGGCTATCCGTAGACCTCTAAGCTTAGATTGAAAACTTTATTGCTTCAAAACGGCAACCATCTTCCTTCTTCTGATGATACATTCCACATGAACGAGACACATGGCAAAATGGCAGCCCTCCTCGACTCAGTCAAATATGCTGAACACCGCTGCAATCTGTGGCGATCTAAAATTCATTGCACTTAGGAATGCAACAGGGGTGCATTAAATATTGCTGTCTTTTATGTACATGGGTAGTAGGGATAGGAAATCACATTATATTCAAGCAGATTGGCCAGCAAGAAATCATATTTCTAGCGAGAAAAAAGTCGCTGATGAGCTTCTCGTGGACTCAAAAGATATTCTTCTACCACTCCTTGGCAAGGGGTTGGGTTTTATTTAAAATTTTGTGAAAATTAGGGACCGAGAACAGGCGGTTAAGTCTAAAGAGACAGATTTCCTACATTACCAGCTATTGATGCAGAGCTAAGGAAAGTGTTTTTGTTGGGTCACAAATCTGACAACTCGTAAAGAGTCCTACGTTTGATCTAGTTTTGGAGGGGAAAGAAAAATAAGCTAGGGAAGACTTAAAGGGAGTCATTCTTGCATTTATTGGTAACAAAGGAGATGAAAATTGTATTTTGGTAAGTGACAATACTTCTACAAAAACACCATGAAATCTGACGCAACATGTCCATCAAAATCCATTTTTCCATTCACATCTACACGTAGGATATTTCTGTACTCGAACAGTACTTCTGTATTACTACTGATTTTTTGTAGGGATGCTCCGGAATTCACTCACAAAAGGCAAACCAAAAGACAACCATCTCATAGATGAACGTATTCTTTTATGTATGTAGATCTGTTGAAATGTGAGAGTGTCTGTCGAGCTTTCGAAAAAGTGCCGTTAGTATTGGTCCAGCTAACTTGTCAGTGCCGTATGTATTACTTTTGTGGGACGTGTTAAGCCAATTAAAAAAGCGAGAACCACGACTATCGACACACCCTGTTGTGACCTACAGCCGGATAGGCGAAAGCTGTTTCGAATAGAAACCATGTCGCTCGACCAGAACCCAGATCGCTCGACGCGACTGTAGGTTTTAGTCGCTACTTCTTATTCATCCAGGCGTACTTTGGGCTAGTTAGCGACTTTCGCATTAGGACAACCAAGAACCAAAGGAAAAAATTATGTGGATCTTCTTACAACTACGTTGTTAACATCAGACAGGGCTTTATTAGTATATGGAGATGATAATTATAATAAAGAAATATGCTTGTAGGTTTCTTCTGATGTATCTTTGAAGTTGTTGTTATCGACTCCTTAGAGACTCACCCAGCGTTCGTCTTCTCGATCATTTGTGGTCAAGGTGAGAGACGAAGTACTAGCTATTGTGAATAGATTACTTCCCATCAACTAATTCATGGAATTCCGAGAAATTATAACAGGTAAGATACGGCTGTCTCATATGTCCGAACTGCAGTATTTCAACTTTTATTTTTCCCTCCATTGACTGAAACTACAATTACAGTGCTGTAGAAAAGCATGTATCAATGCGAAGAACTTCTTGTGCTATGGTAAATGTGAAAAATGAAGTTATTACTGACCGTGACGAAAGTAGATGACTGGTTTTACCTCATTATTTATAATAGAGGAAATACATCAGCTTGTTAAATCGTTTTCTTTAAACTTCGTTTTTTGCTAGCCCATAACTTCGGCCCTGTGAGCATTTCCATTTCTGTTTGCTGTAAAAAACATTAGGGGCATAAGTGAGTTGATAGCATGTGGATATTACTGTACCTCCTTGCTTGTTATGCTATCCGACAAAAATGAACAGCATAAGGAGCTGGCGAGGGATCTCGCGAATTCTGTGCCAGCATGGCCGGCCGGAGTGGTCGAACGGTTCTAGGCGCTACAATCTGGAACCGCGCGACTGCTACGGTCGCAGGTTCGAATCCTGTCTCGTGCTTGAATGTGTGTTATGTCCTTAGGTTAGTTAGGTTTAAGTAGTTCTAAGTTCTAGGGGACTGATGACCTCAGCAGATAAGTCCCATAGTGCTCAGAGACATTTGAAACATTTTTGTCCCAGCATGTATATGTACAGGGTGTTTCCGTAAGAGCGTGCAAAGATTTAACAGGAGTCACAGGATGCTCTACTGAACAATTTGAGGTATGGAGCCTGGGGTGGGTGAAGCCAGCCTAAAAAGATATGAAAGTAAACTTCTTTATCTCTTCGTCCGGCATTACTGTTTACCAGCTAATATACACCTAACATGCGTACAAATACTGTGCCTACATGCTGGTAATCCTTCGTATGAGCTCAAATTTCTCTGATTTTTCCTGTCGTGGTCGATTCGCGAGATACTGTCGTGGTCTTCAGTCCAAAGACTGATTTGAGGTAGCTCTTCACACTACTCTACCTTCTAGAAGCCTGTTGATTCCCCAATAAGGGGTTCCATTTGAACCTGCTTACTGTATTCTTTTCTTGATCTCACACTACAATTTTTATCTAGGATAGTAACCTCCAATACTAAATTGACGTTTCTTTGACGACTCCGAATGTGCCCCTTATTATAGTCAAATTGTACCACAAATTTATTTTCTCCACATATCAAATCACCTTCTCCTCATTAGTTATTCGATCTACTCATCTAATTTTCAGCAGTCTTCTGTAGCACCACATTCCAAAATCTTCTATTCTCTTGCTGCCCTTAACTGCGTATCGCCCATGTTTCACCTCCGTACTATGTTACACTCCAGAGAAATAGCTTCAGAAAATACTTTTTAACACTTACAGTTATATTCGCTGTCACCGAGTTAGATGGCACAGAATTTACACACTGGGCTCTCATTCTTGAGGACTACGGTTCAAATCCCTTTCAGGCCACCAAAAATTTAGGTTCTTCGTGATTTCTCTAAATCGCCCTAGGCAAATGCCGGGTTGGTTACTTTGAAAAGGGCACGGCCGATTCCCTTCCCTATCCTTCAGGAATTCCAGCTTGTGCTTTATCTCTAATGACCAAGCTGTCGCCGGGACGTTAAAGTCTGACATTCTGTCCGTATAGTTGACGTCAGTAAATTTCTGTTCTTCAGAAACCCTTTACCCTGTCACTGCCAATCTAAGCCTTATATTCTCACTACTGCTCAAATAACAAAGCTGAACTACGACTTTTAGTAAAGCTTTCGTAGGTGACTTTCTAAAGCTTTTAGATAATTTGAAAAAAAAAAACATATTTCTGCCATCAGCTATACAATTTTGTGTTGCCTATGGGTTTAGATTATTACAGTCACCTTCACAGAAGAAAAGCAGTATACGAAAATGGATCAAAGATACATTTTCGTCATATATGAGTCAATCAAATGCAGACATACATAGCTGTTATAATAGTCTGTCTGCAATGTGGGTTATATTAGGACAGACTACTATGGCACATATATGTCCTGCATTTGATTGGCTCATATATGATGAAAATTTATGTTTTACCCATTGACGTACACTATTGTACTGTTGTTCTCCTGTGAAGATTATTAGAATAATCGAAACCGGTAGAGAATAAACATACAATTGTAAAGCTGCTAACACAAATGCCTGTCTCTTCTCCGAATACAGTTTGCTCTTGCAATTTTTAAAGTGTATGGCTTTCAGGATTCGGTCGATGTGACAAGGGCTGAAATTCGCCTGAAGACATCGACAGAATATAACTGCAGTGCTGTAGAATTTGGTAGTGTATAATAGTCGTGAAATTTAAAAGAGGTCAGGGATGTTAAGTGCACAATGAGCTAAAGGAGCAACCATCAATTTGTAGCTTTAACAAGTAGCTTCAGCAGTCGTTACAGGTGTTACTAGTGGAGCTCAAAGTTACCAACAACAAGGCGATTTTTTGTTTTCGGTTAGTTATATTAACGCATTTCAAACCGTTGACAGTAAATTAGGCAGATGTGCCTTGTGCCTTATGACAAAGAAGAATGAAATATTGGTTGAAATGTCTCAACTGTTGGATAGCAGCCACAAGAAATTACCAATAATGGGAATTTCGTGACTCACCCTCCAACAGTGAAAGCAAACTTTTCTTCGGAGAGTGAACTTTTTGGTATACAGCGCACAAGTCTCAGACTTTCTGACGGATCTGGTTAATACAAATTTATATTTAGGAGCAGTGTAGCTCAAACCACTGTCGGGTCAACCTTTCTTAAGTTATCCGTGGTCTTCGAACATCTCTTAAGGAGAATTTGTGGATGTTCCTTAATGGACGCCCATGGTCGAATGCTTCCCATTCATCCATCATTTCGAAACTGTTCTCGTCTCTAATGATAGTTTACTTGGCGTAGCGCTACTCTGAAATTAACTTTCTTTTTCGTTTTTATACTCATTTACAGCATGTTGGATGGCAGCGGGCAGCAACTTGCTATGGGTCAACGAAATTACGAAACGTCGAAGCTGCACAGAAGTTAGTTTTTATTTAAATAGAGATCAGTTTCACCCATAGTCCATTATCAAGCCATAATGTGTGTACGCCGATCGCATAGCTTGTGTGAGTAGGTAAGTGCAAGGGGCTGGACCATCGTATGCAGCTAGTACCTTGCACTTTGTCACTCATACAAGCCGTGAGACCAACGTACACATATCATGATAGCACTTATATGGATGGCTTGATAATTGACTAAGGCCTGAAACTGGTCGCTATTTAAATAAAAACAAACTTCTGTGCAGCTTTCACGATTTCATAATTTCATTGATTCATTTTTCGTTTGTTTTTAAGGTAAAACAGTTTAATTGGTATGAACACTACAGTGATTTATTAGGTGTGGTTCTATTGGATACGCCCTACCGTTGCTCTCCTGCTAAAGCTTACTTACCAGTCAGTTATAGGGGAAACTATAGTTAGACAGAGCTTCAGAACCAGAGCCAAACTTGGCAGTTTTCGCGTACACAACGTATTAGCAAGAGTTGAGATAAGCGATAAGCAACGGAAAAAGAACCAAATTCCAGCTGATCAATCATCGATGCAATCAAACAAATATACTTGTAGGAACTTTTACTAAATCTCAGAGATGTAGTTATCAAAGGATTAATCTAAGAAATACAGGAGAAAATTCGTGAAATAATTAAAGTTAATGGAATATAAATGAAAACTTAAGAGTTCGGTGATGAAATGTTAATACGTTCATAGAAGGCAAGGGAACTGGAAGGATAGTTGAATGGAACGATTACTCTCTTCAAAACGTATAAAAATTGATAAAAATTGAAGTAGCGTCATGAGTGTATCGTATACAAGTCAGGTGATCCTTGGGGAAATTCTATTAGAACATGTGAACCTGAAATTAGTAGACTAGTTTTGATATTTGTACAGCAATATAAAAGAAGATGGCAGAAGTAAAAATGATATTAAGTGCAGAAGATAATAGCAATAAAACTTTTGTTACAGAGAGATATTTTGTGTCATGGAAATTCGTCACCATGGAATATAAACACTCTTGTGTAGAAGTTCTTTCCGAAATTTTTTCTCACAAGAGTAACTTTTACACAGAAGTGAAACGTGGACGATAAACCGTAGAGACAAGAAGAGTGTAGAAGCATTTAAAATACTGAATATTAGGTGTGTATAGCGAGTAATTAACTCTAAATAAGGAGGTACTGAATCGAAATGGCAATGAAAGGGTTTTACAGCACAACATGACTAAAAGAAGGGACAGATCATGGGTGTCAGTAGTTATGAGGCTACCGTAAGACTTGCGAGGGGCAGACGAGCGTGGAGAGCGGCATCAAACCAGTTTTAGTACCGTAGTCTGCAACAACACAAAATCAATTAGAAGTTTCTGTCTGCAACGGGCAGATTTAAGATTTGTCACGCTTCCACTGTTTTGACAGTTACTTGTGGATCTTGCAGGTCCTCATTGTATTCGATCGAAAACCTGTGCCACAAATCTACAGCAAACTTACTTCAGAGGTCTAGGACTTTGTTATTGGGCACCACAATTGCGAGAACCTTTAATACCTGGGCCTCATTCGATTTCTCTTCTTTTTACTGGGGGCTCTGCTTTTCCAATGACCTAAGGGCAAGTACAAGCAAGAGTCGGGTAGATGTGTTGTACAGAGTATAACCAAAAATCCTCCGATTCACTGTACGTGTTTAAATCTAGTTGCTCAGATGTTCTTCTATCGGAAGTCACGCGTGGTTTCTCGTTAGTGAGACGGGCTTATAGGATCGGGCTATTACTGCCGAGCCACAAGTCTCTGTTTGGTTTGAGCAGCGTCCTAGCCTCACGCGCGCTTTTATAGAGTGCCTCGTGGTGGGGGCTACCTCCCACCCTTCCCTTCCCACTTGAAGTACCTCAGTTGTCCCGTCCTTCCTACACGGCTGGTGCGGCTGCAGTTGTAAAGCGGCTGACGCCCAGCTGCAAGGCCGTGCTCGTCTCCTGGACTTGGAAGGCACATCCGTGTGCGAAGTGACCTTGCTCTCGTAATTGCTGCGTTGATATCTCGTTAATGGAGCAATACAAGATACCTATCTTTAGCAATAAAAGCCGTTACTCGCTACCGAGTGAGCTGTGAGGCTTCTAACTGTGAACTGAGAGACCCACCAAACTTGTGTGCCCCTTAGCAAGATGACGCCACAGAACGATCTTCCGAATTTTTTAATGGAGAGAAGAATGCAGCAGAGTAGGGGCAACTTCTAAGATGTTGTGCAAGACTTCTCTGGAACAAGTTATTGCATGTAACGAACAACTTCCACAGGGTTCAGCTCCGAGGTCTTTATAACTTTTGATGTGTCTACATGATCTGAAATCCTTGAGAACGAAATTAACCGTTGTCCTAAATAATGGAGCTATAAACGCACGATCTTTCTAATAATTCGTACATAATAGTGAAACGCTTATGCTGCTTACTCTCACTCGCAGTCTGCCTCTTCTCGTTCACCTCACGTCCTATCAACTAACGCATTGCCACTCTTAAGAGACTTTAATGAGCGTTTTATTGCCTGTAGCGCCCATTTGTGCTTTAGCGGTGTGCTACGTGTAACACAGGATCGTAAACATGAAGTTGGTTAACGACGACAGAGACATGGATGGACTCATGGCTATAATACAGGGGTTCTTTCGAACTGAGATTTCTTCTATACAGACAAATTCTCCCTGAGCATGGGTGTTCAAATTGAAATATTCTGATAGCATATCTTATAAACAGTTTAAAAGACCTCATCATTTATTATCTTACCAGTCCAGTCCACCTAATTTTAAGCATCAGCAAATCCATTTGACATCTTTTCACTCAGAATTTTAATCCCACTGATGAACCTTTGTTTTATTTCCGTCAAAGCATCTTGGAAGTACATTTGAACGGTAGGGGCGAAAGACTGCAACCCTTTGTTGATGTTGTGGTCTTCAGCTCAAATTATGCTTTGGTGCAACTCTTCACGCTACTCTACCCTGTACATGTCTTTTCATTTCCAAATAACTATTGCAGCCTACGTCCATTTGATCATGCTTACTGTATTCATCTCTCGGTCTTCCTCTAAAATCTTTACATCCCATACTTCCAACACTAAATCAGTGATCTGTTGATGTCTCAGAATGTGCCCTATTGACGATTTTCTTTTTATTTTAGTCAAGTTATGCTACAATTTCTTTTTCCTCAGTTCTATTCTTTACCTTCTTATTAGCTACATCTCTTTCTATGTCAGCAAATCCTAAGAGGGTGTCTCGATTATTCTTCAATCTTGGTTCCCTTATCTAGGACAAGGCCAAAATTGTCAGCTCTGGTGGTTTTACCTTTCCTAAAGGTAATCTAATCGTCATCTAATAGATCCTCAATTTCCTTTTCCATTTCTCTGTATATTACTCTTCTCAGCATCTCCTATCCATGAACTGTGCGGTATTTCACGTTATTTCCGGAATTTTGAGGATATATGTTTCGAAAATCTAAGATAAGTCGCTAATCACACAGATTCTACACAGCAACTTCAATAGTCGTTTAGTTGTCACTGTCCCCAGTGATTTTGGAATTTCCGATGGCAGTTTTCCTTCTGTCTTATTTGATATCAAATTTTCAAGTGCTCTCTTTAGTTCTGACTGAGTCCAGTCTCTTCTTCTATCATGTCATCACAAAAATTCTTCTTCTCATAGAGTTCTTCGATGTACTCTTCCCTTATATTCGCTCTCTCCTTTGCGTTTAACTGTGTTGCACGCTTGTCACTGCCTACTTCACATTACTATTCTATGTTTTTAATTTTTCTGTTGCTGACACTGTTCTGATGATGATCATTTCTTTTACGATTTCTTCACACTCTTCCAGCAGCCATTTAGCCTTCGCTGCCCTGCACTTCCAGTTTATTTCTCCCTTAAGTTTTTTATATTGCAGAATTACTATATTCCCCTGTAGATTTTATTACTCCCTTCTTTAGTTGATAAATTGAAGTATTTTAGAGAGGTTGACTCCTCTTAAACCGAACGGCCTACTCAGTTATTCTGTATCGCAGTATTCACAACCCCAGCAAGCTTAAAACTCGTCTCATGACTCCTCAGTTCCTCAGTATCCTACTTCCTTCCACTCTGATTCTTCCTGGCGATTCTCTTAAATATCAGTCTACTCCTCATGATTACTAAATTGCGATCTGAGTCTGTATCTGCACCTGGGTACATCTTACTATCCATTGTCTTATTCTACTATTCTTGAGCAAAGTACTCTCTCTTTTCACCTGAAATTTATTGCAGAACTCAGTCTTTCTGCTCTGTCATTCCTCCTTCTAAGCCCACATTGTCCCATAAACCTTTCATCTATTCCTTCCCATAAAATCACTTTCCACTCCTCTACGACTCTTAGATTTTTAATTCGTTTTACATTCTGAAATACTCTTTCAATATCCTCGTATAGTGTCTCCATTTCCTCGTGTTCTGGTTGTGACGTTAGCATGTATACCTGAACTATCGCTGTCGGCGTTGGTTTTCTGTCGAATCTGATGAGAAAAATTACTCTTTCAATGTCTTCATGTATCCTCTCCTTCTCCTCATGCTCTGCTTGTGACGTTGGCATGTATCCAGATCTGTTGTTGTTGGCATTCGTTTGCGTCGAATCTGATGAGCAGAACCCTGTAACCGAACTGTTCACAGTAGCCCACCCTATGCCCTACTGTCCTATTCATAATGAACCCTAGTTCCGTCATACCATTTTTTGCTCCTACTGACTTTTTTTTTTTTTCTTTTTTTTTTTTGTCATCAGTCTACTGACTGGTTTGATGCGGTCCGCCACGAATTCCTTTCCTGTGCTTCATCTCAGAGTAGCACTTGCAACCTACGTCCTCAATTATTTGCTTGACGTATTCCAATCTCTGTCTTCCTCTACAGTTTTTGCCCTCTACAGCTCCCTCTAGTACCATGGAAGTCATTCCCTCATGTCTTAGCAGATGTCCTATCATCCTGTCCCTTCTCCTTATCAGTGTTTTCCTCATATTCCTTTCCTCTCCGATTCTGCGTAGAACCTCCTAATTCCTTACCTTATCAGTCCACCTAATTTTCAACATTCGCCTATAGCACCATATCTCAAATGCTTCGATTCTCTTCTGTTCCGGTTTTCCCACAGTCCATGTTTCACTACCATACAATGCTGTACTCCAGATGTACATCCTCAGAAATTTCTTCCTCAAATTAAGGCCGGTATTTGATATTAGTAGACTTCTCTTGGGCAGAAATGCCTTTTTTGCCATAGCGAGTCTGCTTTTGATGTCCTCCTTGCTCCGTCCGTCATTGGTTATTTCACTGCATAGGTAGCAGAATTCTTTAACTTCATTGACTTCGTTACCATCAATCCTGATGTTAAGTTTCTCGCTGTTCTCATTTCTACTACTTCTCATTACCTTCGTCTTTCTCCTATTTACTCTCAATCCATACTGTGTACTCATTAGACTGTTCATTCCGTTCAGCATATCATTTAATTCTTCTTCACTTTCACTCAGGATAGCAATGTCATCAGCGAATCGTATCATTGATATCCTTTCACCTTGTATTTTAATTCCACTCCTGAACCTTTCTTTTATTTCCATCATTGCTTCCTCGATGTACAGATTGAAGAGTAGGGGCGAAAGGCTACAGCCTTGTCTTACACCCTTCTTAATACGAGCACTTCGTTCTTGATCGTCCACTCTTATTATTCCCTCTTGGTTGTTGTACAAATTGTATGTGGTGTCACCGCCAGACACCACACTTGCTAGGTGGTAGCCTTTAAATCGGCCGCGGTCCGGTAGTATACGTCGGACCCGCGTCTCGCCACTGTCAGTGATTGCAGACCGAGCGCCGCCACACGGCAGGTCTAGAGAGACATCCTAGCACTCGCCCCAGTTGTACAGCAGACTTTGCCAGAGATGGATCAATGACAAATACGCTCTCATTTGCCGAGACGATAGTTAGCATAGCCTTCAGCTACGTCATTTGCTATGACCTAGCAAGGCGCCATTACCAGTTAATATTGAGATTGTTATTAATGTATCAACAGGAGCGATGTTCTCCAGTTATGGATTAAAGTCAAGTATTGCATCAACTACGTACTTTATTTGCTACTATAAATTCCCTTAAACGTTCCAGACCTCACGCCAGTCTGCGTGAGCTTAACGCGTGCCTTTCGGCATCCTCGCATAGTGACTTGGCTGTCTTGTCAAGTCACAACATTGTATATGACCCATCTCTCCCTATAGCTTACCCCCACTTTTTTCAGAATCTCGAACAGCTTGCACCATTTTATATTGTCGAACGCTTTTTCCAGGTCGGCAAATCCTATGAAAGTGTCTTGATTTTTCTTTAGCCTTGCTTCCATTATTAGCCGTAACGTCAGAATTGCCTCTCTCGTCCCTTTACTTTTCCTAAAGCCAAACTGATCGTCACCTAGCGCATTCTCAATTTTCTTTTCCATTCTTCTGTATATTATTCTTGTAAGCAGCTTCGATGCATGAGCTGTTAAGCTGATTGTGCGATAATTCTCGCACTTGTCAGCTCTTGCTGTCTTCGAAATTGTGTGGATGATGCTTTTCCGAAAGTCAGATGGTATATCGCCAGACTCATATATTCTACACACCAACGTGAATAGTCGTTTTGTTGCCACTTCCCCCAATGATTTTAGAAATTCTGATGGAATGTTATCTATCCCTTCTGCCTTATTTGACCGTAAGTCCTCCAAAGCTCTTTTAAATTCCAATTCTAATACTGGATCCCCTATCTCTTCTAAATCGACTCCTGTCTCTTCTTCTATCACATCAGACAAATCTTCACCTTCATAGAGGCTTTCATTGTATTCTTTCCACCTATCTGCTCTCTCCTCTGCATTTAACAGTGGAATTCCCGTTGCATTCTTAATATTACCACCGTTGCTTTTAATGTCACCAAAGGATGTTTTGACTTTCCTGTATTCTGAGTCTGTCCTTCCGACAATCATATCATTTTCGATGTCTTCACATTTTTCCTGCAGCCATTTCGTCTCCGCTTCCCTGCACTTCCTATTTATTTCATTCTTCAGCGACTTGTATTTCTGTATTCCTGATTTTCCTCCTTTCATCAATCAACTGAAGTATTTCTTCTGTTACCCATGGTTTCTTCGCAGCTACCTTCTTTGTACCTATGTTTTCCTTCCCAACTTCTGTAATAGCCCTTTTTAGAGATGTTCATTCCTCTTCAGCTGTACTGCCTACTGCGCTATTCCTTACTGCTGTATCTATAGCGTTAGAGAACTTCAAACGTATCTCGTCATTCCTTAGTACTTCCGTATCCCACTTCTTTGCGTATTGATTCTTCCTGACTAATGTCTTGAGCTTCAGCCTACTCTACATCACTACTATATTGTGATCTGAGTCTATATCTGCTCCTGGGTACGCCGGCCAGAGTGGCCGAGCGGTTACAGGCGCTACAGTCTGGAACCGCACGACCGCTACGGTCGCAGGTTCGAATCCTGTCTCGGGCATGGATGTGTGTGATGTCCTTAGGTTAGTTAGGTTTAAGTAGTTCTAAGTTCTAGGGGACTTATGACCACAGCAGTTGAGTCCCATAGTGCTCAGAGCCATTTTTTTGCTCCTGGGTACGCCTTACAATCCAGTATCTGCTTTCGGAATCTCTGCCTGACCATGATGAAATCTAATTGAAATCTTCCCGTATCTCCCGGCCTTTTACAAGTATACCTCCTCCTCTTGTGATTCTTGAACAGGGTATTCGCTATTACTAGCTGAAACTTGTTACAGAACTCAGTTAGTCTTTCTCCTCTTTCATTCCTCGTCCCAAGCCCATATTCTCCTGTAACCTTTTCTTCTACTCCTTCCCCTACAACTGCATTCCAATCGCCCATGACTATTAGATTTTCGTCCCCCTTTACATACTGCATTACCCTTTCAATACCCTCATACACTTTCTCTATCTGTTCATCTTCAGCTTGCGACGTCGGCATGTATACCTGAACTATCGTTGTCGGTGTTGGTCTGCTGTCGATTCTGATTAGAACAACCCGGTCACTGAACTGTTCACAGTAACACACCCTCTGCCCTACCTTCCTATTCAAAACGAATCCTACATCTGTTATACCATTTTCTGCTGCTGTTGATATTACCCGATACTCATCTGACCAGAAATCCTTGTCTTCCTTCTACTTCACTTCACTGACCTCTACTATATCTGGATTGAGCCTTTGCATTTCCCTTTTCAGATTTTCTAGTTTCCCTACCACGTTCAAGCTTCTGACATTCCACGCCCCGACTCGTAGAACGTTATCCTTTCGTTGATTATTCAATCTTTTTCTCATGGTAACCTCCCCCTTGGCAGTCCCCTCCCGGAGATTCGAATGGGGGACTATTCCGGAATCTTTTGCCAATGGAGAGATCATCATAACACTTCTTCAATTACAGGCCACATGTCCCGTGGATACACGTTACGTGTCTTTAATGCAGTGGTTTCCATTGCCTTCTGCATCCTCATGTCGTTGATTGTTGCTGATCCTTTCACCTTAGCTGTAGTTTCCCACCCCATTGCCCTGAACCTCTATCCGCTGCTCCGCCATCTCTGACAAAGCCGTTGGCAGAACGAGGGCGACTTCTTATGTCTGAAGTCTTCGGGCACCGTTGCTGATAATTCGTATTCAAAATTTAAGCAGTGCCTTCGTTCGAACCCAGGGCTGAGTACGATATTTGATCACTAATGAGGCACTACGCCCATAGCACGGATGAACATTGTTGTCGCCACTCTAAAGATCAGAATGAGAAAATAAACGTGCCCTTCGATGATGAGAAATTCATCAGGTCTATTGCTAAAGAATCTCAAGCTCGCAGAATTATCACACCACCCTATAGTTTGCATATTTCCCCAAACGTTTCAAAGTAAACTCAGAACAACAACTATGTATCCTTGTTTCCATATAGGTACAGAAAAATATAAAGATAGTTTCCCTGCCAAAGTCTGGTTTAGCATCACATGCAGTTAAAATTTGGTGTCAACTACTGACAGTGTTCATAGTGAGATTCCTTACTGCTAGATATGACTGATTGTTTCACTTCAGAAGTACTGCCTAATAGTTTTGACACAGTTATAATTGTTCACAGCAATGGTAGAATTTTCTGATAATTGTATAACAATTAGTTATCGTAGGAATTCGGTAAAGGGTACTAAATAATTCCATCAACGATGGTGGTATGTTCTATTGTGAGTATGATGACACATATGTCTCTTCTAAGATCGAATTAACACAACAAGAAAGATATGTACACTATGCAGGAAAAACAGATGGGGAGTGTTGAGAACAAGGGACAGGCTCTTAACTAGCCTATTCTAACCAGTAATTTTTTTACGCAGTCTACCAATTTGGAGCAAGTGTGACAGAAATGTTTGCACAGTGTCGTGAGTAAGAAGTGTCGGAATACACGATGAAGTGCCTAGCAGACAATTAGCATCCAGCTGTCATCTGAACAGGTGCATATTGCACGGTCTTTCTCGCTCAGCAAGACACCATTCGCTGATAACAAAAGTAGACTACTTACGTAGCTACTAGCTACATGTTCTTTAGTTTATCACATAGTTGTAGGTTGTTGCAGATTAGGCATCGCAACATATGTACCTCGTTGAGCCAATCATTTACTTGCGATCGAAGTGGACATAGGTGTGCCGTTTTGGACCGCGATTCGTAGTTATAAAATACCCGCTTCTTTTCTCATCGAGTTGGTCGTCACATCGAAATACGCTGTCTCCTCTAAAAATGAGTGATGAACACTGGCACCAAGGATGCCAAGAAGACACGGTTGGGGGTCTTGTGCACTGGGGAAAGTAATTACAAAACTTTTTCCCTCCCCTCTGAAATAATGCGAATTTGACTGAACATACTAAAGAGGAAAATATAAAACAAGATAGACAGATAAGAAAAGGAATATCGGATTGAATTTTGATCGGGATTAGGAACAAGAGAACCAATTTCAGCTTTGCGAATGATTCTGGAAAGAAACGTCAAACTAAACAGATTAATACTGTCGCTTTTACTTATTTGGAGAAAGAGTTTGAAAATGTTACGTATTAAGTAATATTTTAATGTATGATGGAGGCAGCGAATGACTCTACTGGAAATTCTGTCAGCATCGATCCATAAAAATAACTGTAAATGCGAGCGAGGGAACAAAAAACGCATAAAAAAGGTTTGTCACAACCGCAGCTTTCATAATATTTATATAAAATCTTTTCTCAGAAAGGAATAAGCACCTTAACAGAGAACATCAGAGCAATCGAAGCAATAATGGTAAATGTACAGCTAATCACTCTACTATATAAGATTTTCTGATGTAACCTTTGTTTCTGCAGATTCGGAGAAAGACTCGAACTAGATACTGGAGTATTATCAGATTTTCTTAAATACCACACGTTAAAGATAAATTATAAGAATATTAATGTCTTAGTAGTAAGTAAGAGAAAGCAAACAACTACCAAAAATGTAAAAATTAGTATATCAAAAATCAATCTAGTGAAAGGAATTACGTGTCTTAGAAAACCTAATAGAGATTTTCAATAAGCAATGGAACACTTTTTTTCTCGGCGAATTATGGTTGAAAAAAATTCGGATTTTTATTGTGGGGTATCGTGAGATATTCCCACTCCAGTACTTATCGTTCACGAAGTTACGGTAGGTGGTGGTGTATACTTCAAAATGGGGCCTGGATCGGAAGGGCGTTCCAAGCAGAGAGAGAGAGAGTTTCTTTTGGCGGAAAACCGGAATATCGCACATATTCACAGGCGTTTGCGGAACACCAGCGGATACGTGCCAGTGAACAAAAGTATGGTGAGTTGCTGGGCCAGGCGTCTGTCACCATCGCAACCAGGTCGCGCAAACTCTCCGACCTCCCGCGTGCCAGACTGCCGCCCACATCCTCAGGAAATTGCAGAAACGACTTCAGCGTGTTCGTCGCCACAGGAATGCAAACAAAATTTTTTTTCTACATGACAATGCAGGGCGTCAAACAAGTCAGCGCACCCGAATAAAGCTCACAAAGCTTCATAGGACTGTTCTTCCTCATCCACACTACAGCCCGGATCTCGCAGCATCCCACTTCCATCTGTATGGCCAAACGGGAAGGGGTACGTGGATGATAGGGAGGATTTTGATGCAGCAAGACGTTGCCTCCCACGTCGACCAGTAGAGTGGTATCACGCGGGCATAGAATCCCTCCCAGTAAGGTGGCGCAAGGCCGTCCCATTGAACGGCGGCTATGTTGAAAAATAGGGTTTTGTGGCCAAAAGATTGAAAAATAACATGGTGTATTAGAATCCTTAACGGTTACGGCTGGGTGATGAGATGAAATGAAATGTCGTGTGGCTAGGGCCTCCCGTCGGGTAGACCGTTCGCCTGGTGCAAGTCTTTCGATTTGACGCCACTTCGGCGACTTGCGCGTCCATGGGGATGAAATGAAGATGATTAGGACAACACAACACCCAGTCCCTGAGCGGAGAAAATCTCCTACCCAGCCGGGAATCGAACCCGGGCTCTTAGGATTGACAGTCTGTCGCGCTGACCACTCAGTTACCGGGGGCGGACGGCTGGGTGATGATGAGTCTGTATGTCATTCAGTCGGGCTATTGCCTTTTATATACAGGGTGATTCACAAAAACGTTCACAAGACTGACATCGCGCATCGGGCGTACAACAATGACCAGTAATCGCACAGGAACCAGGATTTACTAACGCCACGAGGGGCGTTGCTGTACAAGCAGGGGCGGAGTGCACGGAGACCGTCACCATTCACGCCGTGGAAGTGCTGTGAGTAACTTAGATAGCCGCAAGTACCGCTAATTGGCTGAGTTGGGCGGCCAACTGCAATGGACGAGAAGCCGTGCGATGATATCGTGCAAAATATCCCGATGGAAATATGGCGTGCCACACGTTATTCGCCAACCTGCATCTCCGATTGTGCGAATCTGGCTCGTTCCATGTGCACGAGCCGGATGCTGGCTGGTCTCCAACGAACAACACGGGCAGTTGCGGCAGAAGAAAGCGTTCTCGAAAGGGTGCAACGTAGGCAGGCAACAGCTGCACAAGGTGCTTCCCATGCCACTGATACCTCCCAGCCTTCTGTCTGACGCATTGTACACGACAAAGGACCGCATCCGTTTCATTTCCAATGCGTCCAGGCATTCCAATCCGGGGACTGCAACAAGCGCATGTGACTTGCGCGGTGGTTTCTGCGGGAATCAGCTACAGACGGAAGCTTCACAGCGAGCGTCCTCTTCACCGACGAAGCGACGTTTCATTGAAGGGTGTGATGGACGATCACAACCTGCAGGAGTGAGTGGATGTGAACCCACTTGCTACACGTACGCGTACCTCACAACGCAAATTTACCCTTAATGCGTGGGCTCGCATCGTCGTTTACGGTTTAAGTGGCACATTCTCCCGGAACGACTTGATTGTCTCACGTATCACGTTTTCCTGCGTGAAGTTATGCCGGCCACGCTGAATGATATTCCCGTGAACATTCGTCGCCGTATTTAATGTTAGCAGGACGTGGGGCACCGCACATGTCAGCAGCCAGGTGAGCGCACATTCTCAGGCAAACTTTCCCGGTCACAGGAATAGTGGCGGTGGGCCAATCGCATCTCCTGTCGTACGCGTATATTTGTAGCATGTGGCTAAATACACATCAAAAAAAGTTTTGCATCACCCTAGTTCCCAGAACTCTTGAAGATAGATGTTGAGTATAAATATTGTATCATAGACACAGTCCCTTTGACTGTTCAGAGATGTCACTAAACCCGCCCATAGATGTAAATAACCATGCATGAGCAGCCTCTATTACACGGAGGGGGTCCGACAGACGATCAGTTCCAGTCATTCCACCAGGAAGGAGGTACACGGCTCGTGTTGTCTGCAGATCAACCATACCTAGACGGTCAGTGCCGTCCGCATGTTTACTTTGTGCCAGGAAGGGCTCTCAGTAAGGGAAATGTCCAGGCGTCTCGGAATGAACCAAACCGCTATTGTATGAACATGGAGGAGATGCTGAGAGACAGGAACTGTCGATCACATGCCTCGCTCAGGCTGCCCAAGGGCTACTACTGCAGTGGATGACCGCTACCTACGGATTTTGCCTCGGAGGAACACTGGCAGCTACGCCACCATGTAGAATAATGCTTATCTCCATGGTGAGGTCCATCTTTGCAATTACGACACCATGCAGCGCGATGGAGATGGGCTCTACAACATGCCCAATCGACCGCTCAAGATTGAAATCACGTTATCTTTACCGATGAGTGTCGCATATGCCTCCAACCAGGCAATCTTCGGAGACGTGTTTGGAGGCAATTCGGTCAGGCTGAACGCCTTAGACACATTGTCCAGAGAGTGCAGCAAAGTGGAGGTTCCCTGCTGTTTTGGGGTGGCATTATGTGGGGCCGACGTACGCCGCTGGTGGTCATGGAAGCTACCGTAACAGGTGTACGATACGTGAATGGCATCATCCGACTGATATTGCAACTATATCGGCAGCATATTGGTGAGGCATTAGTCTTCATGGACGACGATTCGCACCCCCATAGTGCACATCTTGTGAATGAATTCCTTCAGGATAACGACATCGCTTGACTAGAGTGAGCAGCATGTTCTACAGACATGAACTTTGTCGAAAATGCCTGGGGTAGATTGAAAAGGGCTGTTTGTAGAGGACGTGACACACCAACCACTCTGAGGGATCTACGCCGAATCGCCGTTGAGGAGTGGGACAATCTGGACCAACAGGCCTCGATGAACTTGTAGATAGTATGCCACGACGAATACAGGCATGCATCAATGCCAGATGAAGTGCTACTGGGTATTAGAGACACTTGTGCCTACCGCGACCTGGACCACCGCCTCACAAGGTCTCGCTGTATGGTGGTACAACGTGCAATGTGTGGTTTTCATGAGCAGTAAAAAGGGGGGAAATAACGTTTATGTTGATCTCTATTCCAATTTTCCGTACAGGTTCCAGAACTCTTGGAACCGAGGTGACGCAGAACTTTTTTTGATGGGTGTAACTGCAACGCCATTTAGCAGCCCAGCACGGCCTTCCCGACCCCTATTGTTAAGTGATTATTCACCCTTGTTGTATACCCCATATACCATGTTAGTATGTAAACGACTTCTTGAGTCACCTTGTATAAGGAAGAAGATAATCAACTGAATTACTAAATAAAATGAGCTTTCAACGTTCAAAATGCAGTTGATAACTACGTTTGACAGTCGAAGATGTGCAAGAAAATGAAGTACGCGCATTGAAAATGGTGAAAACCTGAAGCGGATTTTCACAGAAATAAATTTATAGAATAAGTGGCTGGTCACCAAAATAAATTGCTCGACTTTACAGATTAAATCCTTTTTATATCTGTTACGTTACTTTTGGAACTTTATGTTATAGCATTTTGGCGAGAGCATATTTTGAAATGAAGTGTTTCCGGTTTAAGCATCACAGTACAGTCAGGTTTTTTAAGTCTCTACCAGTATTTCCCATTAGACAGTTTATTTCCTTCCAAGTCGCACACTATCTGTTGTTTCCAAATACGACAAATGTTGAGCAATGCACATGGAATCGTGAAATCAAGAAATAAGAACTAGCTTCTTTTTCAGCACGCCACGAAGCGATGCCAGAAGAATGACAATTTGCTCCGCATATTCAGTGTACAATCGAAAGGGCACCCATAAAACTCTGTGACGCTTCTTTTATCAAGCGTTTTAAGCTGTTTCCTGATTTCTGAGTCCACTTATTTCTACATCTGTGATTTTTATTTGTAAGTGAAGTTCGATCACAAATGTGCTGTTTTCTTCCTCGGAGAAACTGTTTAGTATTTTAGTCCACATTTCACCTTCTTCACTTTAGGTACCGTCAAGGTCAACAAGTATTTCGACTGACTGACGTCGAAGTCAGCCGAGATGGTGCCTCGCATTATCAAATTAAAAACAGTGGAACGAATCAGCTGATGCTATGAAGAAACGAAATGATTCATTGAAACAGACAAAGATTTAAATTGGAGAAGTTAGTTAAGAATTTGAACATTGCTGTTCTGAGTCCAATATCTTGATCTGTGGAACAATTTAGTGAACAGCAGGCAGTGACATCATAAACGAAGACTATTTATTTTAAGTAACATATAATTTATTGGAGATTAACAATCATTACACTTGGCACTGGTTCCCAACAGTTTATACGAAAACAAACTGTCATATAATTCTATACAATTCGGTAGTACTGCTCACTAAAAACAAAGTAGTGTACTGTACAACATAGGAATTAAAGACTGAATTGGAGCAAGGATTTAAATGAAGCTTTGCAGAAAGCGATAATGGGAGAAAGAGCAGCAACTATGTAAGAAGTGTGGCACGTAGCGCTCCTACTCTGCACACACCACAAGTGCAGCCATGCACACAGATCTCACTAGCCGATCATGTATCAGTAGTGGTATCCCCCATTTACAGCTCCAGCTCCAGCCCCAGCGCGCCCCCTGCCGTAGCCGTATCCGGCGGCGGAGTAGGCGGTGAGTCCGGTGTCCTGGTACTCTACGGTGGGCCTGTAGCCGCCCTCGTCCGCCTGGTAGGAGACGATCTGCTTGCGGCCGTCGGGCAGCAGCACGCGGTACTGGCCCTGGGCGCTCTCCCCCTGCCTGGACTCCTCTTGTCCAAAGTCGCTCAGCGTCTCGCTGTCCTGCACCGAGTAGCTGAACTCGTAGTTGGCCGGCTCCTGCGGAAATA
Organism: Schistocerca americana; assembly: GCF_021461395.2. NCBI lineage: Eukaryota > Metazoa > Arthropoda > Insecta > Orthoptera > Acrididae > Schistocerca > Schistocerca americana. Next base: position 256,871,385 of record NC_060123.1, read on the forward strand.
GTTGGATGCTATCAGAGCCTGTGAAACAAGAGTACTGATTCTTCACACACGTTGGTACCATGTAACACAAACTAACTATTCCTCTCTTTCTTAGTTTTGTCTTTGACCTGTATCGGCAGAGGGTCACCATGAATATCAATGTATTTGTCGGATACCCTTTATCCCTCCACCCCTTTACCTCCAGGACTGAATATGTGCACTCTGACAGTCTGCGTGTGATGTTATTCATGTCTGTGAAAGTGAGCAAATTTTTTCCAGATATTTGCGAAATGTGTAACTGAAGCCAGACTTAGGTACCAGTCCAATGTCTACCTATCGGTATGTGGGAAACCACCTCAAAACCACATCCAGGTTGGCAAGCACACCGACCCTCGTCGATAAACCGCTGGATGGATTCGATCTGGGGCTGGCGCTCCTCCCCATCATGGAAGGGGCACTTTAACACGCACAACTATCCGGATAGATCATCGGTCATGAACTTAGGAACCAAAAACTGACATGAAATTAATTTTGGCTTCAGATTTCCCACGAAACAGGCAATCTGCTGTGTTTGGGTAGATTTCATGCTTTAACTATAGATACAGGCATATCATAGGGGCAATCACATCGGAGGCACAACTAACATTTGTTTACTGAAGACGGGCAGCAGCAGCCTTTTCACTAGTCATAGGGGCAACAGTGCTGATGAGTGAGCGATCTGCTCTTGCATCTCTAACGAACACAGCCTTCCTATGGTGATACTGCAGACATCCAAAGTCAAGCGGATCTATATTTTCCGAGGACTCGCTGCATCAGATCCGTCTTCAGACTGAAGACCTCAAAAGCAACAATGCCCTGAGGACAATGAATGTACTTGTTGGTTTTAATGTTAACTCAGCAGTGGTAGTTACGGTTAAGCACTTTAGATTTAGTACCCCTGTGCACTCAAGGAGGAATCACATTTCTACGTCTGATATTGAAGAGTAGTCAGTACGATCGCTGAACATTTGCCTTATTTATATTTAAGTTTGATGTTGCTGTTATTGTGGTCTTCAGTTCAGGGACAGGTTTCATGCAGCTCTCCATGCTACTCTATCCTGTGCAAGCCTCTTCATCTCCAAGTACCTAATGCAACCTACATCCTTCTGAATCTGCTTAGTGTATTCATCTCTCGGTCTCCCTCTACGATTTTTACCCTTCGCGCTGCCCTCTAATACTAAAATGGTTATCCCTTGATGCCTACCGACCGACCGCTTCTTATAGTCAAGTTGTACCACAAATTAAGCTTCTCCCCAATTCTATTCAGTACCTCCTCATTAGTTACGTGATCTACCCATATAATATTCATCATTCTTCTGTAGCATCTCATTTCTAAAGCTTCTATTCCCTTCTTGTCTATATTATTTATCGTCCATGTTTCACTTCCATACATGGCTACACTCCATACAAATACTTTCAGGAAAGACATCCTGACAATTAAATCTATACTCGATGTTAACGTACTTCTCTTCTTCAGAAACGCTTTCCTTGCCATTGCCAGTCTACATTTTATATCCTCTCTGAGATTACTATATATACAAAAAGATCCCAACAATATTTACTATGATTAAAAACACTGAATTACCATCTACGGTTTCAAATAATATTCAACTCATTGAAATTATTCACCCAACACATTCGGAGAGGAACACCATCGGAGCGGGTACCAAGTGTGTTGTGTTGGTAGGTAGCCTGTCGTGAGAACGTCCTAGTTATTGGCACCTTGATGCGTAGGATGGGCGCGTAGAATCTGCGTCTACGTTTGTAATATGGCAATATGATCCATAGTGCCTTGGGATTCCAGTATATTACGTACAAATGACAAGAGGTTTAATTCATAACAACACGTCAGACTTAGAGATCTGTTTTAAGAGAGCAATAAAGATGTCGAACTCCAAATCCGTCCAAAGGTGAGGTTCCTGGAGACCATGATTCTGAACTGACAACAACTGAGCTGCTCTTATGTTCACTTGTATCATTCAAAATTAACAATTAAATACTCGCAGTAACCATTCGTATTAAGACACGTATTATGGTTTCTGTTTGTCTGTTCATCCATTAGGTACCATGTCCACTTCAAGTGTATTACAGAGCACATTCGTTGACTAAATGAGTCGTCCTATTCTGGGAGGTAGGCCAGAATCCTCACATCCCGGAGTAAGTAACTTCCTAGATGATCATCCAGGTCGTCAGCGCCCGTACAAATTCCCAATTTTTACATAGTCCAATCGAGCCACTGTCACGAATGATGATGTTGATAACATGCGGACAACACAAACACCCAGTCCCCCCCGGCAGAGGGGGGATTGAACCCGGGATTGAACCTGGGACCCCATAACCAAAAGGCAGCAACTCTAGCCACTAGACCACGAGCTGTGTATAGCTTATTGTGTGCAGCACTGGTCAAGTATGTGTCTGTGAAAGTGTCAGACTGCGTCAGATGTCTACCAGCAGTGAGTATTACCGCTTACACTAAAAACCAAAAGCTTAAGTGACCTTCAAGATAACGTCCCTCACTCTACGACTCGTGTGAAAAATTTATTGTAGGTCTGTCCTTATAAAGGGGTGCGTCCTAAGAGTCGTCAGGTATATTTCCTCTGATGTTTCGCCTGATATTTGCAATTTCGTTTTTGTACTGTGCAGCCGGACCCAGCCCAGGCAGATACTGCTTATCACGACTTTCACGCGACGTCCATTGTAGACGGTTGTGTGGATTGTGTCCCGTTACAGGTTACAGCTAGTGAAACACGAAGAATGACCAGCGTGTAAATGCATGTTTCACACACATATCAGTATCTCTTCGTGACAAATTAGGGCAGTAACACCAAAGCCTGGTTACAATAAGTTTACTTCACTTGGATGTTTATTTCATTTCTTATATTGCACATCAAGAACAGGTCTTAACAGAGATCAAGCAAACATTTATCAGTGGTTCGTAAGTTCTTCCCCTCACCTGAAAGGTTGGGGGATTCTTAATTTCTTCCTAACTGAAACTAGTTTTTCCACATCTTCACCCTTTCTTCTGTCTCTGTTTCTTTTGCTCAACGCTGGATGAAGTGCTCAGTATGATGACCTACCTTAAGTGACGCAATACTGTTTCTATAAGGAATTGTGATATTTTCAACAGTCTTATGATAATTCTTCATTCCGTTCAAAATGTTTTCAGCATTCTGTTTCAGCAAACAGACTCGTGATTTTCTAGTCTCTTTTCTACCATCATTCACGAACATGTATATGAACTGTAGACACCATTGATCTAGATGAAGCTCTGGAGGAAACTTTTCTGGTAACTCTGAAGATATGAATGTGTACTTGATATCTTCTGTGTCCACCTTCGTAACTGAGCGACCAGAGTGGATGATTGCCAAGCAAAGGACTAAGGTTCTGTTCCCAGTACTGCCAGTAGCTTTTTCGTTGGTGGAAGGACTACAATAGGTCCACTCAGCCTCGTGATGCCAATCGAGGAACTACTTGAATGACAAGTAGCGATTCCAATGTCTGCAAAGCCTACGACGACCGGAAGAGCCGTGTGATGGCCCCATGCTCCTATATACCACAACCAAATGACGCCATTGGCTGGGGATGACATGGCGGTCGATCGGTCCCGATCGACCCGACCTTGGCCAGAATGGGTAATCAGAATTTCTTCTGTACTTACGTCATCCCACGACTCCACTTTTTAAAAGGGTTGGTTTAATCTGTCAAACATCCCATTTCGTACGATACCTTATCCAGAAGTAGTCGATTACCTGCGGCATCGCAACAAATCCCCCTGTAGACGATATCCACGAACCTGTACTTTTAAAGATTCCACACATATTGTTGATAAAAAGTTGTTACGTACTGCAAGAGGGTCCTCCTGCATGCCAGTACGCCCGTAGCTGTAGCCAGGGACACCGTACTCGGTTGACAGACCACCGGCGCGGCCGAGACCGGAGAATCCGCGTCCCAGTGAACCCGAGCCCAGCCTCCTGCTGGAAGCTGCCGCACCCAGACTCGAGGAGACGCGGGCCGCCGGGCGCTGGATAGAGCCGCCGAGGAAGGCGGCTCCAGCGGCTGGAGCGCCGTACTGGGTGCTGGGAGCTGCCGGCGACGGGGCACCGTACTGCGCGCTCGGTGGCAGGTACGAGCGGTCAGCAGGAGGCTCGGCTGCGACCGCAGCCACCAAAGTCAGCAACAGCACGCTCACCTGTTGGAAAAATGGAGCATTCGTTGGTTCCATCACTCCCAAAGACGTGAACGGGATCAAGATTTTAGTAACGAGCACGTATCCACCGCCATAGGATGCACAATTTAACTGGATATTTCTAAATTTCCAGAAGGCTTTTATGTTTTCTCAAAATGGGGTTCTAATCATAAAAAATGGCTCTGAGCACTATGGGACTTAACTTCTGAGGTCATCAGTCCCCTAGATCTTAGAACTACGTAAACCTAACTAACCTAAGGACACCACAATCATCCATGCCCGAGGCAGGATTCGAACCTGCGACCGTAGTGGTGGCGCAGTTCCAGACTGTAGAGCTTAGAACCGCTCGGCCACCTCGGCCGGCGTTCTAATCATATTGCATGCCTATGGAATACTGTCAGTTGTGCTACTGCGTTCTTGTCTTTTTGTCAGTTCGTTTAAACGATAGGAAGTCATCGAGTGAAATATAAGTGAAGTATGTGGTTCCCCAAGGAAGTGTCATCGTTCCTCTGCTGTTCTTAATCTCTATAAGCGATTTAGGAGAGGATATGAACAGATGATGCTATCGCTTACCATCTAGTAAAGTCGTAAGAAGATAATTACGAAATACAAAACGAATGGCGAAAAGTGGTAATTGACTGTGAACAATAAAAAGTGTGAGGTACTCCTCATGAGTACTAAAGATAAACCACACACATTTAAATGTTGTCATTTCAACTAAATATGTAGAGATTACAAAAACGAACAACTAAACTTAGATCTATCACAAGGAAAATGTTGCGGAAAAGGCCGCGTTTCACTGACAACGAATAAACTTTAGAGACTGCCTACGCTACATCTGTCCGTCCTCTTCTACGGTATCGCTGGGCGGTACTGGATCCTTAGCAGACAGGACTGATGGAGGACACTGAAAAATTTCGAGGAAAGGCAGCTCGTTTTGTATTACCATGGATTAGAGGAGAAGGTGTCACGAATGTTATGAGCAATTTGGGTGGCAATACTTAAAACAAAGACGATTATCGTTACTGCGAGATCTTCTCACGAAATTTTAATCACCAACTTTCCCATCGGAATGCGGAAATATTTTGTTGACTCTCGCCTAACTGGGGGAAACGACCATCGTGATAATCTAACAGAAATCAGAGCTCTCACAGAAAGATTTTAAGTGTTCATTTTCCATACCAACCATTCGAGAGTGGAATGGACAAGAAATGGTGTAAAAGTGGTTCTATGACTACTCTGCCAAGTACTCACGTGTCAATTACGGAGTAGTCATGTAGATTTTGATGTAACCCTACCGCTCATTTTTAGGCCATAATTATGATATCCACTCGTGTTAGAACTCTACCATATACCAACACTTTCTAAAACAGTATTGTTACGTTCAGTGCGAAAGTACTATGCAATATTTTTGTAGAACTCCCTCATCGGTAATTAGTCACGACACCAAGTTCAAATGGTTCTAATGGCTCTGAGCACTATGGGACTTAACATCTGAGGTCATCAGTCCCCTAGAACTTAGAACTACTTAAACCTAACTGACATGAGGACATCACACACATCCATGCCCGAGGCAAGATTCGAAACTGCGACCGTAGCGCTTGGAATCGCTCGGCCACGACGGCCGGCACGACACCAAGTATCAATCCTCAGACCTCACATTCCAACATCACCACAACATGCAAGATACTCGATTCTCATATTTAAATTAATTTGAGCTCCCGTGTACCACAAGTTATCGCTCATAGTCCTCCCGTGTTGCACTTGGTTACGAAATAACCAGCTGTATGAAGAACTTACAGGACCAACCAGGTGGCAAGAGGAAGCATTTCTCCATGAAGTTACACTCCCGCCACTGTAGTAGTGATGGCCGAGACAAGTCAGTCATACAACATTGTTTCATCGGTCGATAGCGACGAAAACAGCTATGGACACGCCAGTGTAGGACCTAACAAAAGCTATGACTCAACGGAAATTAGAATTTAGCAGATTTCCACAAACTGAGCATTATTGAGAAATAGTTTTCCACTGGAAAGTTGCAGCAAATGTGTGTCTTTTTGCTTGATAGAAGTGGATATTAACCAACGGCAATGAAAGTTGCTAACAGATAATTTGTTTGGCGAGGCAAAGCATTCGTGTTGGCAATCGTACAACGCCTGTCCCTTTTGCGAGTCGTAAGGCGCATTTTCTCTCATCTTTAGGCATATATTTGCATTTTCTGCTTTGCGTTGTGTACCTGGAGTCATCCCAACCAAATACTGTTCGTCACGCTTTTCATGCGACGCCAAATGTCGACGGAAAGCGTCGCTTTGTTTCCCATTAGAAGTAAAATGATTTTCTAAGGGGAAGTTTACGTAGCCATGCGACAGTGCGGTCCAAAATTAATTTAGCGTGACGTTCGTTCTAGCGATATGCATCAACAGGGACAGTAAAACATGAAGAGTGTCCAGTACTCCAGCAGAAACTGAACATCGTTGCTGCATGACCGTAGCAGTCAGCACGGGCTGCTGACGTGCTGGTCATTCTTCGTGTTTTTCTGTCCCTGTTAATACACATCGCTAGAATGAACGAACGAACGTTACCCTTGCAGAAGAAAAATGAATGTTGTTTATGCACTACAGGGTACCACATCATTCTCTACGCCTATGCTGGTCGAGTAGTTCCAGAAGTATTGCATCCTGATCTACCTGACCTTATCCCTTATATTTCTGCCTCTGGTGTCATTTAAAGGCGTTGTTTACTCCACACACTGAGGAGCGGGTTTCCATTACAGGTGACCTCATTCGAAGGAGGCCACGTTTTAGAGACCGCCGCTCAGTGGTGCCTCTGAGTATCGTGTCTTATCATCTGTTCTACGAGTGGCTAGTTTCTTCGAAATTTGTGAACTTACTACAGCCCTTCAGATGTTATCGTGGCGTCAACTATGTGCCCGAAAATATTAATAACAATTACACTTCGACGCCTCTGAGAAAATCTTTTACTGAATATGAATTTTTAGTAAAAGTTAATTTAAAACCTGTTTGACTATTGTGTAGACTACCCTTATTATTCTGGAGTATTTAGCGGAATTCAGTGGGGGTGCTCTACATAGAAACTAACATTTATCACTTCACTCTTACCGTTTTGATAAGCCAGTATCTGCCACTAAACCGCAGGTCCAATATTTACAACTGGGTGAGGTGCCAGTACAATCTCACCTTCAGCAGTTTCCTTCTGTAAAGAAACTAATACTGCCTATAAAAATAGATAGGCAGTTCTGAAAGGAAAAACTCTGAGAGAAGTTAAATGAAGATTTAATCGTTTGTGATACGTTGCTTTAGATTCAGGACAAGAATGAAACTAGGAAGACATTTAGCGTCAATCCCTTCAGGTATCAAATTAATGAAGCTTTTCAAACAGAAATTAAATTAGTCGTTTTCTTCCATTAAATCTACCTTTAGCTTGAGAAACTAAATCACTCAAATTAACCAATGAAAATTCCAGTGTGATTTCTTATACCTTAACCACTTTCTTATTAAAACCACCACTCAAAATTTTGTGCCGAGAAACATATCTTTTTGTAGTAAACTGTATGTTAAAATGAGTTAGGAAAATGAACATGCGGTACTTGTGAAAAATTGTGACGCAAGTTACTATAAATTATTACTGTATTGTTTCCAAAAAAACAGTCACAATTATTTCTCTAACATGGCCTCCTCTCCTGTAGCAGTTCTGGATATAAAATTCAGAGTCGATAGCTTGTCTCTGAGATGCAGTACAGTTACGAGTGGTGTGCAGAAGTGCTTCCACAAGATCTTCAAGTCTCGCATTACATAAACAAAGCGCACCATTCTTTTATCTCTTCGAACAATTCCTGATGTAATGGTTGTGCAACCCTTGCATTACAGACTTCTTCCAGGAAATATTTGGCGTCCGAGGCTACAGCCTGTATGAGCCTACTACGAAAGGCACTACATCGTCGCCTTTCTCCATAAACTGCATCATATTTCTACATAAGCGTCAACTACAAGCAGAGTGCACTTTCACATGGATTATATTCAAACTCTGTCCGTTATGTATTGCGTCCGACGCCGTCTGGCTATTGCACACATCACACCACGAACAGGAGTCCAGATACGGGAAAGCAAGGTAAAAGGCACGCCTTTTAGCGCCTGTGTACGCTGTGGTCAACCTACAAATCCCCTCGCCCAAAAGAAAAGGCGTCCAGATACGAAAAGCAAGAGAAAAGGTTGGCGATTCGCCTAGTTCAGTGGTTGAAGACGGCATCCTTTACTTTACAATGAGTTACTCAATTCACAGGAGGAGAACTGGTATTTACATTATAAAACAATTGTGTGTGGAGCGACATTACACTTCAGTTGGGCACTGAGTAACAAACATCTGCACAACAATCATACGTCATCGGTTTCTCAAAACCAAAATATCAATATTATCAATTTTAAATTGTTATCATTACAAACAACACATTGCTGAAAAGAGAATGTAACGCCTTTTCGTTTTAATCTGCGTTCTCACGAGCTCCTGACACTTAAGAAGTGAGGCTCCAGAATGAAGGATGTGTAAGAATGAGTGGTAACCACATTGAACATCATCTTCTAGCATCTACTGACTCATGACTACTTAAGGATAAAATGGGCCACATCTAAAAACTGTTTGCTTATCTACTAGTACTTATAAGACTCCTCTTTCTAGTTTCAACCAATAATATCTCCTGCAAGCATAAAGGGTCCTTAAATCTGATGATAATTGTATCTGACCAAAGTTGGTATTAACAAGGTACTACGTTATTCAAAACGCGTGGACATCTTTTTTACAGCAGAAAGCGGCAATTATTTCGTATGGCTCAATGATTCTGGGGATTCCTCACACAGATGAGAGGTGAACGCTAGGTTAAAAGCAGAGTGAAAAAATCTGTGGTCGGACCGGAATTCGACGCAGCGACTTTCGATTTGTAGTCGCCCACTTCACGACTAGACCGCCAGACCCGACACGGGTAAGCTATACTGAATGAGTCAGTTTCATCATAAGCGCAGACGGAGAGAAACACTTGCGAAGCTGCAGATGCTATCAGAAAAATCAACAGATTCGGACAAAATGCAATCTTTCTCAATAGCGGACACTGTATCCCCAGTTAACTACGCTAAGGACTTTCTCGGCAGACATAATCAGATCCCTTTCGCCTCGGTGAAAAGAACACCGCCAGACCGGTCATAAAATTAACTGCTATTGTTTTCTGTACGCATCCCTTGTACTCAGTCTCACAAACGAAGAAATAGCACGTAGATTACTGTTTTCCAATCCGACGGAAGTATTGTGTGCGGGATGTCAATTACCGAAGACGAACTGCGTGACTAGAGCCGCCCACACCCTTTCACTATCAACGTAACCGTAAAGTTATTTTGACGGCTATCATCAAGTCTCTTTCTATCTCTCCACAGTACTCCATAGCTAGGAAGGCATATCTCGGCAGTCTTTCTGTCTCTAGTCAGTTAAGCCTTAAAAACCCATATACTGAGCTTCGCCGGATGCCTCGCTTTCCCAGAGGGGAGGGGTTCATCTACGAGCTACATCTACATCTGTACTACACAGACCACCTTACAGTGTGTGGTGGAGGGTACCTCTGCCATACGCGGATGATACCTGGGAAGAACGACTTTCGATAAACATACATATGAGCTTCAATTTCATCTGGTTTTCTCGTCATTTCGTTTCACTAGAAATGTGTGAAAGTTAGCAGTACAATGCCTAACTCTTCTTCTACCATATACTCTCGTATCTTCAACAGCAAACCTCTCCGTGGTACACTACACCGCTTTCTTAGCGACTGACTCCGGAGTCCGTTGAGTACCTCCTTATAACTCTCTCGCAAACTAAACGATCCCATGACGAAATCTGCCGCTCTTCGTTCGATCTTCACTATCTGTTCTGTAAGCTTTACTTGCTAAAGTGCTAACGATCCCAGACTCATGAACAATGCTGAAGCATCAATTGAACAAAGGTTTTGTAGGACAGTTCTTTCACGGATGAATTACACATCCTTAAGATTCTTCTAATAAATCTCAAGCTGGAATCTCATTTCCAACAGTTAGTTTTATCAAATTATCCAATAAACTGCAGAGAACAGTCGAGGTTGTAGCATAATTTCCATTATTGCTTGATGACTAGTTTCGAGCCTAAACTCACTATCAAATTATCCAACGACGTAAACAATAACGTAGCTACATTGCAACTGGCGCATGACTGTTCATTCTAGTTAAAAACATCTCGTAATGTAGTGCAGGACTGAACTCCTTTCATCTTGGTTTTATAGAGTTCAGCCCTGACTGTTTTACGAGATGTGTTTAGCTAGAGTGAACACTCATGCGGCTGCCGTAATGTAGATTATTGCATAGCTTACCGTATAATTTGATAAAGAGCTTAGCTCGAAACTAATCATCAAGTACTAAAGAAAGCTAATATTGCTACTTCGACAGTTCTCTGTGATTTATTACATAATTTGGTAAACTATACAGCTGCTCATGTCACGCCTTCCAGAATGCTGGAAATTAGTAAATTAGTTTTATGTGGTCTTTCCTCTTTAGGTCGCTCCGGATGATTACTATTAGGTGTCTTACGGTTGTTAGTGCTTCGAGAGATTTTTCTTCAATAACGTATTGGATCAGTATTGGATCCCTCCAAGAAACATTTATTTGAATTCAGGGTCAACTGCGATTCTCTGTACCAATCCTCGATACTCCACATTTCTTCTTGGTTTTGCTACATTCTTCTAGCGTAACAGCCTTCTTATAGAAATGAGTGTCATCTGAAAAAATGTCTTGTGGAGATTCGAACGTTATCCATTAGCATATTTATATATATTGTGAACAGGAATGATCCTACAGCACCGTTTTGGGGTACTCCCGACACTATTTTCTCATCATCCGTTTTTTCTCCTTTAACAATAACGTATCGAGGTCTCTTAGCAGGTCCTGAATCCAGTTACCAATCGCGTTTGATAATCTCTAAGCTCATATTTTGCTCAGTAAACGACAGAATGTCTTCTGGAAGTCAGTTAACACAGTATCAACATGGGAACCTTTCTCTAAGGTGCTATGGATTTCTTGGACATACAGAACGAGCTACACTTATGTTTCGTAACATCTATATTTATGCAATAGGTATTGTTTTTTTATAAAGGAGATTTTCAGTCATTAGAACTATCATAATGCCTCAGCACAGGACGTGTTCCATGACTACACAACAGGCGACGTCGATTTTCGCTTACAATCATACGCATAATGTCCAAGATCTTTCTTGAAAACGTGTATAACCTGTATCTTACCAGTCGCTAGGTACCCTTCGTTGCTCCAGAGAGCTACAGTAAACTAGTGCTAAAAGGGAAGCACGTTCTTTCACATAATATCTGCAGGTTCTCACAGGTAACTAGTCTGGTATACGTGCTTTTTCACTATTGAGAGATTTTGATTGATTTTCTGTTCTAGGATCACTCATCTTTGTATCTGCCATTTCAGCTATAGTGCCATTCTTGGAACTTATTTCGCTCTCCCGTGGCGGTATAATTTCGGAATACTGATTTCAGTACTTGGTTCTCCTCTCTGTCACACATTGTTCTGGTGCCGTCATGGTGACTGAGCGACTGAACAGAAAAGGTGGATCCTCCTACTGGCTTTACGACCGCGCTTCTTAGGATTTTCAGCGAGATCGGTTGGCAAAATTTTGGTTTCCCGTTCATTATATGCTTCTCGCAATGCTCTGCTTGCGCTCATTTTGGCTTCGTTCAGCATTTGGTTATGCAACTAGACTTTGAATGGAAGATGAAACACGTTTTACTTTCGTGGTCACATTGTAACTCGGCTATTCTGCTACGATGGATCTTTGCCATGCCTTGCAGGAGGTGTCCTTACCTTCATTTCGTAGAACGTTGTCAGACGTGGGGAGGAGTGTGCTAGTGGAGAGTCGGGCGACCACTACTTATAGGACGCGAGAGGGAGGCGCGGCCGTGGGCGGGTCGCGCGTAATACGAGCAGCGCGTGATCTACTTAGGCTGCACACGCGCACACACACACACACACACACACACACACACACACACACACACACATACAGGCTCCTTTACGCCTTGCGTCACACGATGGCCAGTCAGCGCTTGATGGAACCCCTCCTGCTCCGAGTCTTCGCCTGTCACCGAAGGCTGCCGGAACATTATGGCCGACATCTGCTCGCAACAGCCACTTTGCCGTATCCCCTTAGAGATAAATTACGCTTTACGGGAGAAGCCTCATGGCTCCTTTACAATAGCCCAGATACAACAGCCTTTACTTTCGTGGTTTATTGGTTCAAAGCTTCCCATTATATTCGCCCACAAATATTAAACAGCATCTACTTAAACGTTGTAACGTCCAGTAATAGCGACCTCTGCATGTGCATTATAGGTGCAGCAACGGATGAGCATTTGAAACCCCGTGCAAGATATTAATTAAATTTTTTCTGTCTGTAGTTAATGTGGCCAACACAACTGTTAAATCGTTGACAACTTGTTTATAATTATAAAATTTTGGCTCAATTCTGTCTTAGCGAAAAAGGTTTTTATGAACGTATATTTATGTAAAAAACTTCGTCTTTCTTCTGCCGATATTTATCGTCTCACACACGTTTTGGACCTTGTTTGAGAACCATCTTCAGTGCGTGTTAGTTAACTCTTAAAAAACAAAAATTATCAAACGAGTTCTTTCCCTGTCTACAATTGTTTCCCTGTCTGCAATTAACGTACCAAATCATTCGTAAATTATTCACAAACTCCTACTAATAATATCATTTAGTTTGAATTATAGAATATCGTAAATATTTTACATGTGTAATCGTTTTTTTAAAAACGCCGTTTAAACGAAAGTAGTCTCCAGTAATTTTTAGTTGATTTTTCACACGTCTGTCGTGATACATCCGAGGTAAATGCTATAACGTGTCTAGAATAATAAATGAATATCAAGACTGCAGCACGGGAAAAGGTGTATTGCTTATTCACGAATATTTACACAGCTGTTACCGAAAGTGACAACTCTAATAAACTTGTTTATTTTGCACTTCATGTAATACCGCTGTACTACTACCAAATCTAAATTGAAACTTACACATTTTGAAATAAAAGTGAATAGCATGGTTTACAAGCCGGCCGGTGTGACCGTGCGGTTCTAGGTGCTTCAGCCTGGAACCGCGTGACCGCTACGGTCGCAGGTTCGAATCCTGCCTCGGGCATGGATGTGTGTGATGTCCTTAGGTTAGTTAGGTTTAAGTAGTTCTAAGTTCTAGGGGACTGTTGACCACAGATGTTAAGTCCCATAGTGCTCAGAGCCATTTGAACCATTTTCTTAGTATGGTTTGCAACCATCGGATCTTTAATAAACTGAGCAGTTGCTACGACAAATTTCCTGCGTGAGGTCGTAGCATCGTCGCATGATATCAAAATACGCAAGGATTGTGGAAATACGAGAATCGTCCACAAAGTAAGTTCCGTTTCTATTTCTATCCGCGGCAGCGCTACGATAGCAGTTCTGAGCATGCGCGGCAGTTACTCTTACGCAAATAGAAGACATGTACGCCATTTTCGGATCGCTGCTGCTGACGTGTGCTTTGTAGTGCTTCTTTATAATGTCAGTCGTAATTGAACTTGTCGCCGAGTGTGAAATCAGATCTGTGATTCGGACCTCACAGGGCGAATGTGACCAAACAACTCTTACGGCGATTTCACTAGGACGCGTTTGAACATCCTCCGTAAATCCCGGTCCTCGCTCCTAGCGACGTTCATCTCTTCTTACACCTAAAATCTGTCCTTGGTGGACAACATTTCAACGATGATGATGAGCTGAAAGAACATGTTACCAAATGGTTGAATACACGGGCGGCAACCTTCTATAGAGAAGGCATACAAAAACTTGTGCCACGCTATGACAAGTGCCTACAAAATGTCGGAAGCTATGTAGAACAGTAGTTTAACGGGTGTAGATTCTTGTACAATAAATATTTTTTCTCTATCTGTACACGTTTGTTTTATATAACCAAATGGAACTTAGCTGTGGACATACTTCATGTATTCAGCTACAGCTAACAACAAAAGTTATTGTACAGCACACAACTAGTTGAATAAAATAATCTTTTGACTTTGCTGTGAAATGCAGATTAGTATGAAATGTTTTGACCTTCTTCATTAGACTAGGCAACTACTTCAGTTCCCATATTTTTGTATGAATGTGTGGTGCCTGTTCTTTCGGACATGTCCGAAAGACGAGTAGTGCGCATAGTTGGTGCCGGTCAACATACGGAGATATTCCGTGCATTTGTGATAACTGCACGTCCGGGTGGCGTAGTGGTTAACGTAACTACCTACAAAGCAGGAGTATCCATGTTCGGCACTCTTTTTCACTCATCGCTGCTGACTCCTCAAAATCTCAGTGCAGCTTATATCATAAGTTCTTTCCTTTTTCTTTCCTTTCTCCCCCCTCCACCTTCAACTATACAATAAATATTTCATCCGTCCGCCGAATGACCACTGTGCAGCTGTAATCGTCAGGGCGGGGAAAGAAATTTGTGCCAGAGACTTTAGAGACTTTATCTACATGTATTTTTGTGCTCGAGGGCTTGTGGTTTTAACTCGATGGTGCTACATCCCACTTCGATATTACTGTCTGTCGTTCCTTGAACAGGTCATGTCCCACAGCTGTTTCGATCGCCTTGTCTCACTCCTTAATTTGAGGAAAAAATTTCTGAGAATGTACGTCTGGAGTACAGCATTATATGGTAGTGAAACATGGACTGTGGGAAAACCGGAACAGGAGAGAATGGAAGCATTTGAGGTGTGGTGCTACAGACGAATGTTGAACATTAGGTGGACTGATAAGAAGAAAGGAATATGTGGAAAAAACTGATAAGGAGAAGGGACAGGGTGACAGTCCATCTGTTACGAGATGAGGGAATGACTTCCAGTGGTTCTAGATAGAGCTGTAGAGGGCAAAAGCTGTAAAGGAAGGCAGAGATTGGAATACACACAGCAAATAATTGAGGACATAGGTTACAAGTGCTACTCTGAGATGAAGAGGTTGTCACAGGAGACAAATTTGTAGCGGGCCGCATCAAACCAGTCAGAAGACTGATGACTCAAATAAAAAATAAAGTCTCACTCCTATGGATTTTTTACGTTACGTGTTTGTACAAGCTGACGAGAAAGTGGTACGCAATTGAGATATTTGAGAGAATTTGATAAAAAAACATTTTATTGTATCCATTAATACTGGCGACCGTCTCTTCAATATGAACTAAAACTATTTCTGTAAGAATAGAATTCTTTTAGGTCAATAAACTAAATATTCATTGTCAGCTCTTATTTCCTTACCTCAAGTTTTACAGTTTAGCATCCTCCACCATCTGTATAATTTTCTCCTTATGGGTTTCGAACTCTATATAGAAGTTGATGTCAAAGAGAAAAATCCTCGTCTGGAAACAGTATTGCTGTCTGTTTGGTATTTCAGTTCTTCCGTACTTTCAAATTCAAATTAAGTTCTGATACGCAACTGCACTGGTCAGTTAATGTGAAGTGAAACTATGGTTTAGGTTCCTGATTCTTAAACTATGTTGTTGCATGTACTTGTGTGAATCTGAAACAGTTTTAATTTTTCCCTTTTGTGTAACAAATTTTTGTCACTCAACCGAGGAATTACCATGTAATATTACTGTGTGGACCTATGTCGACAGTATTGTCAATAATAACTTCTTAGCTGTGCTAAAGTTACCTGCAACACTAATATTTAGTCAATAAAAATAAAGTGTTATCCAGCCCTACCCAATACAGTAGACAGACATATAACGAGAATGAAGAAAAATGGGGCGGCAAAAATCGACGTGTGCTAAGAAATGAAAGAACAGACAGTAAATGGAACGTCAAACAGAAACGGAGAACACGGCTTTGATGCTGGAACAAACGGTGATTTAATCAAGTAGAACGATAAGACAGCGCCCGATTGCAGTTCGTGTGATGCGCAGGAAAGTATCGATCATGCGGAAGCTAAACTCAGCTGGCAGAGTGCTACAGTGTTAGTGCTGTTGATACAAAGCAGAACAATGGCAACGATAAACAAAGCAGACATTGCGTTATGTCTACAACAACAGTTGCCGAAATTGACTTATTGTCAGAAAGGAAACCAAGCAATTTCTCAGAGTGAAAAAGAAGTGGCAGATGAAATATTCGCGTTTCTGCAAGATGAGTCGAGGAATGTGTGGTGGTGTGTATACTCTCGACTGTGCGGACGATGTATGTGAAGAGTTTACTGATGACGACAAGTGCTTAACAAGTGAAAGCGATTTGAAACAGGCGTCGAGCCCACATATTTCTCCATACTTGTTGGACAAAGAGCCAAAAATACTGTCTCTAGTGAAACGTAGTAATGTACAACATTTTCCAAGGAGCGGGTGCTAAATAATTACGCACATGGCAGATCATCCGCGAAAAAACAATTACGAACGTATTTGGAATAGGTCTGCAGCAATATGATCGTGTAGTGTATATGAAAAACTACGCATATTCCAGGACAAGGCGCACTTGTTGGAAATGCTGGTCTTTGCGTGTTTCAAGGAATTTTTGAAACAATTTACAGGATGTGAATAATAGGTGACCTACTACGTCTAGCACATCAAACTACGTGCGACATAGCTTACAGTGGCTTCAAGGGAAGCGATAGATCGTTGCATTACTTCCAACAGTGCTACAGAATTGGAAGACGTAAGATAACGAAACTTCAAACAAAGCGCCAACTTGACGATGGATAGCAAACTGCGGAATCGGTCCGAAAGTGACAAACCTATCGCATCTTTCAGCAAGGAATTTGTTTTCACCTCCTACCAATCGTGATTTGAAGAGGAAGTTATAGGTGCTAAGGGAGTTATGTCAATGCTCATCTAACATCAATGCCTTAATGCATTCATGTATAATTATGCCGACTGTTAATGTGGATGGTAAATTGGCTGGAAAGTTAGGCCTATGTATTGTGCTGAGAGAAGTTGGAAGTGCTATTTCACCTACGATTCTTTCTCGTGTACGTTATCTTCGAAGGCCAGTAGGGACTATTTACGTCACAACAAGCAAAGTGGGAAAAAGCGCGTAAGAGAACTACACCTATGACATGAGCTCTGCTTTTGACCAATAGCTCGTCAAAATTACTTGTTTCTGCTTGATCCCTGGTTTTCGTATAAAAATCATACTCCAGAGCAAACTATCCGTCTTGGATAACATGTGACATTGCCAATCATACCATCTGGAACCAATGGACAAATACAGCCCTTGGATTTTTGCTTTTCCGATATCTGCAGGACATATTATTGCAGGATCTGCAGCAAAGCCTTAAAGGACAGCCAGTTTCACCATAAGCTCGACGACAAACTGTTTCGAATTCGGCTGTGTGTCATCATATTCTATTAGTTCTCGTGATCCTGTTACACCAATGTGATTCTATAAGTATTCTTTAAGAATGCAATCCTAGCTGAACGTCCTGCACGGTTTGTAACTCGCAAGAAGTTCGCCTTAGAATTTGGTGGTGCGAATCCTTGTGATCACTGTGATGCGCCATTTTTCATTCTATCTTCGTTAATGGTTTGTTTTGAACGCATCTTGAATATCGACGATGTCCATTTTGTGAAGTGAACATGCATCTCATAGAAGGCTGATCTCTGCATCTCCCGGACACTCATTTTCTGTCACTCTTCGTGTGCACATGGTAAGTCGTCAGCAGTTAATATTTTTCCTGCTGTGATTGTTAACACAACACTTCCAAATGAGCTTTACTAAATATTGAATTTACAACCTCTCACTTAATGGGTTCCTTGTCAGAACTGTTAAATGAAACACCCGAAATCGAGCTGACATAGTATGTACTGTAATACATGTTGCTTCAAGGCTGCGGGTGCAATTGGTTCTCAAATCATTTATGCGACCTACTCTAAATGCATAAGTTACAGCATAGTGATTGAAGGCGTAACTTTCCTCGGCGGTGTTCGCTTCTGCGCGGGCAGCTAATGAGGGGTAAAGAAATTCAAAGCCCGTTTCGCCATGCGGGGCAATGCCGTCCACTTTGCCGCCTAATTGTGGGAACGGGGGCTTCCTCCGCGTGTGACGCGCCGCAACGCTTGCGTCATCGCCCGCCAAAGTGATCGGAGATGGCGCGCCGGCCAACGTGTGCAGAGTCGGAGCAGCTTTCATATTTACTGCCGCGCGCGGTCGTGACTTGCTTCGGCGGCCGCAGGGTCGAAAATTGGGTGTTAAGTCTAATGAATCAGGCGGAGGAGCGCGAAGAGCGAGCGGCAGCGCTTAGCATCGGCTCACGTACAATTAATGCATGCTCTTAAGTAGCTGTTACTGGTACCAAATTATGCCTCGCTAATTAGGCTTCCACGCGCTTTCCTTGCTATGGGCTTCATAAGTACGCGCAATATGACTACGACGCACACACGTGTAATAAGTTTTTCAACGATACAAGGTATAGAGAAACAAAATCTGGGAGCATAATGTTATTAGGAAAGGCTGAACCAGTCCAAATATTCCATAAAGTGGTTTGATAAAATGAAATTATTCCTTATTGTGCTTTCTGTACTCTACATTTGACTGTCAAACTCTTTGAACGTTCGCTGCAGATTACAATGAGATGTATCGTGTACACAAGGTACAAATGGGCAGTGCATTGGCGGAGATGTCATTTGTACTTAGGTGATTCATGCGAAAAGGTTTCTGACGTGTTCATGAGTGCACAACGGGAATTAACAGACTCCAAACGCGGCAAGGTAATTGGAGCTAGGTGAATGGGACATTCCATTTCCGAAATCGTTAGGGAATTCAGCATTCCGGATCCACAGTGTCAGGAGTGTGTGGAGAATACCAAAGTTCAGGTATTACCTCTCACCATGGACAACACAGTGGTCAACGAACTTCACTTAAGGACCGAGAGCATCGACATTCGCTTCTCAGCGCTAACAGATAAGAAACACTGCGTGAAATAGCCACAGGAATCCATGTGGGACGTACGACTAACGTATATCTCAATACAATGCGGCGAAGTATGGCGTTAAAGGCGTTTGATAACAGACGATCAACGCGAGTGCGTTTGCTAACAGCACGACATAGTCTGCAGTACATCTCTTAGGCTCGTGACCAAATCGGTTGAACCCTAGACGACTGGAAAACCGTGGCCTGGTCAGATGAGTCCTGGTTTCAGCTCGTAAGAGCTAATAGTAGCATTCGAATGTGACGCAGACCCCACGAAGCCATGGATACAGGTTGTCAACAAGGCTGTACAAACTGATCGTGGCTCCATAATGGTGTGGGCTGTGCTTAAATGGAATGGACTGGATCCTTTGGTCCAACTCAACCGATCACTGACTGAAAATATGCTTCATTACATGGAGACCATTTTCAGCCGTCTATGGACTTTACCTTCCCAAACAAAGATGTCACCTTACCGGACCACAGTTGTTCACGACTGGTTTGATTAACATTCTGAACAATTCGAGCGAATGATTTGGCCACCCAGATGCCCGACGTAAGTCTCACCGAACATTTACGGGACATAATATACAGTCAGTTCCTGCACAACCTCCTGCACCGACAACACTTTCACAGTTGTAGACGGCTGTAGTGGCATCAAGGGTCAATATATCTCCTGTGGACTTCTTACTACTTGTTGAGTCCGTAGCACTTTGAGCTCTTGCATTACGCTCGGCAAAAGCAGGTACAACACGATGTTAGGAGATATCCCATGACTCTTTTCGCCTCAGTGTATATTGCCTACAAATAATTGCCATCACCGAATTGAAAAAGGAAGATTAACGGTTCAGAAGAAATATGCACTTGCTGTAGAGCTTGATAATTCACCTTACTGTTATGTACACCACCTTTTCCAAACGAAAACGAATTTCGGAGGCATAATCTTTCCCTCAAAACCATGAACTTTGTACGATGTTTTAGAAAAATAAATCAAGATCCAGAGAAGATGACCCATTGAAATTTGGTTTCGCAGGACAGAACGGATCAGGCTGTGGAATGGGGCCAAGGTCAATTACTGTTAGTTATACAAGAACACACAACTTTATTCCCCGAACCAATGCACAGTTTTCTCTTTAAAACAACAAAGAACAATTCATGGCTGAGGGCCCCAGTAATTTCTCCAGAATAAGTTTAAATGATTCCCTTTAAAGCACCAGGATTTAGATTAACGGCTGAAAGCCTTACTTAAGCAAAATTACAATATCTTCTCGGCTAAAGGCCGAAATAATATTTCAGATCAGCTAAGGAAATTCTTCAAAAGCCAAGCAATTACAAATTTCGGCTAAAGGCCATATTCAGGAAAATTCAAATTAATTCTTCGACTGAAAGCCAAATAATTTCTTAAAAACATAATAAAAGAGAGGCTTAAAAAATACGCTTTTACACAGTTCAGCAGAAAAACATCTTAAGAAAACTGGAAGTATCTTGTCGGCTGAAGGCCCAAACAATTACTCAAGAATAATTAAAGACCACGTTAACATACACATTTACAGAACAGGCCGTTTCAAGAATTCAAGATAATTTTAGAGAAACCTTACAGACAAAGATTTACATATTAAAGCCACAGATTCTGACACAAACGCGGCTGAAGGCCTAAATACGGAGTAACAAAACACACTTGCACAAGAACTCGAACAATCATAAAAACAACCACTGTGGAACAACAAGGACGAATCAATTCGACACACAGAGAGTTTCCACAAGCGGTCGGCGACCAAATACACGTCGTCCCATGAGAGGACCGACCGAACGACCAACCCAGGTCGTTCGCACCCACGTTACGTGTGTTGGCAATGGTCGGGCGAGTCTTGGCTGTCCGAAGCTGACTGCAGCTCCAACCCGACTCAACTCCATGTCCGTTCGGAACACGGTCACGGCTACCCGGGCACCCTAGCTCGGACCCATCCATGCAGAGTTAACTCTTGCCCATTGGCCACGACACCTCTGCACAAGGAAGGAGCCGACTCACGTCCGGCAAGATGACCAAGTGACGAGGCCAAGAAACGGTTAAAGACCAAATACACGTCGCCCGATGAGACGACCAACCGAACGACCGACCAACGGTCGTTCTGCTCCGATCTCCTTTCGTCGGACAGTTCATGGGTGTCGCCAGCGGTCGGTGAGCACTGGCTGTCCGCTCCTCATTGGCGCTCCGTCCCCGACTCACTGCTGCTGCGTGCCGACTGAACTCCGACAGACCACGACCCGGAAATGCTAGCGGTTGCTCCAGAGATAGTACGACAGTGCACTTATCGATAAGCGCTCACGGGCACACAAACCAGCAACTTAGTGATGCCAGTAAATCGAATTAATAACAAAGAGGCGACAGAACCATAAGACAAGATGACGAGCAATAAACGGCATGACCGCGAGTTGCGCACGGCTCACCATAGGTGTGGTAAACACAAAACGTAACACATCGTGTTTTACAGATGGTGGAGTCTAAGAACCCAAATTTAATTCGAAGAACTCTGTAGAAGTCCAGGGATTCCGATACAGTGGGCGGGATGTCGACGACAATTGCAGGATACCCTAGGGCAGTCTAGCGGCTGCCCGCGTTGCTGGATGGGCGGCAGGAGATGGCTGATGAACAT
Organism: Schistocerca americana; assembly: GCF_021461395.2. Classification (NCBI taxonomy): domain Eukaryota; kingdom Metazoa; phylum Arthropoda; class Insecta; order Orthoptera; family Acrididae; genus Schistocerca; species Schistocerca americana. Next base: position 256,893,259 of record NC_060123.1, read on the forward strand.
TCCTGTCCATTGCAACATCGACAAGAGGCAACGATCGAGGTGGGAAAAGAGGCAGAGATGGTGTTGTGGAATCCTGCACAGAAAATCTGCTACAGAATCATGAATCTAAGAACGCTGTAGCTGGTTCTGATGCCACATGTGGTTTCTGTGGCGGTCGCAGGAGATGCAGGGGAGTACGATGACGTCGACCATGCAAGAGTTCCACCGACGACTTTCCCTCGTGAAACAAAAAGCAGTAGGACGACAAAAACTTCCTTAGGGCCTGAAATATTGGATTAACGTAGCTTCCCACTTTGCGTCTTGGTCCTGCATACAAAACTTGCGGCTTCACCGGCTGTCGGAGAAATGACGCCATTTTGATGTGCTGGATGCCGTTTTTAGACAAATTTGTCGAAAGTTGGCCGACGTAAATTGCTGTCCGTTGTCGGAAAGCACTACATCTGGTAATGCTTCAATTCAAAAAATCTATGTGAGGGCCAACACTGTACTGAGGTTGTGACGAAATTCATTGGGATTACAAAGGAAAACTTTGTATAACCATCTACCACCAGCAACCATCACGTATTCGAAATGGGTCCCATGAAATCAATATGTAACTACTGCCAAGTCCTGTTTGGTGTGGCCATTCGAAGAACCATTGCAGTGAAACGAATTAGTGTTCCGCACAGGCTGTCCTATGGGAGGTCATCCGTTCGATTTGGCTGTTCATGCCCAGTCGCGTACAACGTCGGCAAGAGAGCTTCTTGATGCGTACCACTTCCCGATGACCCTGCTACAACAGCATCAACACTTTCCGCTTGGGGGAATGAGCGACCGCAACCCGCACATTATTATTCTCACTAGGAGCACAAAGGACATCCAAATGCGCAGAAAGTACGTGCCGGTTTACGAAGTAATGGTATGTCAGGGAATGCTGGATTTCTTTTAAGCTGCAAAGGCCACCCATAGCGTAAATATTGCAAGACCACTCGAAGTGCTGGGCCTTGCACGGATTCCTGTGCAATTCGATAATCTAGTGGAAACCTCTGAAGGGTAGCAATATGTTGTGAATCAATATGAAACCACATATCCTCAGAGGAATCAAACACAGAATTCACTGACTGGTGACTGTCATAAGTAGTCAGCGTTTGAATGTTGAGCCACGGGACTGTACAACAATCCTTACTGGTAGTTCGACAACAGGGCCCAGCGTTGTAATGTGTTTGCTATTAGTGGCGAGATTGATTTGGAGGGACTGAAAAAAGCCGCCTGTGCTCTGTGGTCTGCCATGAGATAGAAACATTGGCTGTACAAATGCTAGTGAAATTTTATGCCTCCTTAAATAACCATCGCTCAATCACACGAATGGAACACCTTTCTATTGCAGCCAGTTCAACTGAGTAGCAATTTGTGCTGCATAAGAAAGAAACGTGATGTAGTCAGAATTGCCATTAGCGCATGTAACTGTTTAACGTTACGAGGCGCCGTTAAATCTCTAATCGCCGCCAACTGCGATTGTGCTGGCTGGATGACCTGTGTATTCATTACATGTCCCAATTTCCGTATGGAAAAATGGACACATCGCTTTATTGCACTTCAGGCCCATTTCCGAGGGAACGTGGAACAAACATTCTAAGTTGGCTAGATAATCCACTTACGTGTGACCAGACACTACAATATCATCTAAAAAGTTCTTACAGGTAAGAACTTTCGTTGTTAACTGTTCCATAAATCGTTGGAGAATGGCACGAGATGATGCACTGACAAAAGGGAGGGAGTGTCACTGATATAAATCCAAGAGAGTGTTAATGACGAAGAATCTTTTGGCCTGGTCATCCAAGAGTAACTTTAAATACGTCCCTTGGAAGTCGGTTTTGAAGAAGAAGGGGCACTGTGCTAGTCTGTCCATCAGTTCATCGGACAGAGGCCGAGGAAAAGAGTTCACCACGGTCTGCGGGTTTACTGTCGATATAAAGTCTACCCAGAGTCGTAACCCATTCGATGCCTTTTTGAGAAATACTGTGGGAGACGCACACTGCTTTTCTGACATCGGTTCAGTGAAACCACTGTCTTGTCATCGTTTCAGTTCTTAAGCAACCTGATCCCAAAAGAGATGGGGGCGGGCAGTGCGGGATGAAAATATGCTTACGCTCTATTTTTTAATGAGTGCCTCGAAATGTCTATCTCCTCCCAAACCCTCTTGAAAAAGATTACTGTACTTATCACAGTCCTGAGGTACAGAAGCATTGATTTGAAACACATTGTCCTTAACATCCGTACTAGACAAGTGAAATGAGACCAGGAATGTTCGGGCTCACCTTAGAATTCAATACATCAGGTAGTACAGATTTATTAATGTACCAAATGTTATCAGGTTGCACACGCCCAGTACTGAATTAATGAGACCATTGTATGCTGATAGTGAGCAATAGGCTCTGTATCTGTGGGTTGCCTAACGATTCATAAGTGCTTCTGTTCAGGAAGCTTGGCCACCTGTACGAAGTATTGCAGTTTCACAGAATGCACATATAGTTTATTTCTGCTGCGTTGGATCACTTGTGTACGTTTCTGTTTATGTGAAGGACACGACTGTGTCTCTTGCACCGGCTCGGCTGATACAAACTTTTCTTTTACTGAGGGACAGTATCTGACTGCTGCCTGGCTGGGAGGTGTTGTAAGCACACTGTTGGAGCACGTCCGCCTCTGCTACAGCAAAAGCACTTTGCCTCTCTGCAGTGGCTCCTGTTTTGCGGTCATTCACTGTATAATACTGGAGGCATGACTTACTTGTGTAAGATGGCAAAGTGGCGCATGCACGGTGCGACTGCTTTTAACACTTGCCTTTGCCTATCGCTTGACTCTGACTGATTAGATAACTGGGTGTATTGTGCACTTTGGACTACAGAAAGGGCCGAAGACTCTAAATCTATCTCTGCTGCATCGACAACATTCTGAAACTCAGTTATAAACACCACAGTCTCTAAATCAGATTCGGTATCCTCAAAATAGCAGAGCGTATGCATATATTTTGGGTAGTTGCGTCACTGAGCATGACGGTACTATAGGATTGACCATACAACCAAGTCTGTAAAACCTCTTAGTTCTGTGACACAATGTATATTTCTCTGATCAGGCAGCTTTCTAAGTCTAAAAAACTGGTGTTTGGCAGCTTCTAAGTGCACATGAGCATCTAAGTGCTCATCTACATTCTGAATTAACGAATCATAATCAACGTCCTCTAGACAAGAGTCCTGAAACAGTTTGACACACAAATACTTCATCGCCCACACTGGAAAGGTAACAAACTTTGGGCTTCGTAGCTGTCATCTCGTAGTTGGAGAAATGCACAGTATTTGAGCGCAGTATTTGGCCCAGCCTGCCATCAAATTTTCGGTGTTTGTGTACGTCTGTATTTCATTCAGTGTCGCTGCTATTTCAAGTACTTGTGCCAGTTGAGTGACACTCTGCAGCATTTCCTGAATCTCTTGGTCCTGCAACTGAACCATGTCGTCAAGAGAATGTTCTTGTGGTGGCACCGTAATAATAATTCACTAAAGCTAATACAGGCAAAACACAAGAAACTAAAAACGTCGTCCCTAACAGTTGAGGAACACAGCATTGAAATTTCAAAATTCTCCTCAACCTTGTTTTGTCGCTACTTAGAGGAAGGAATCGACAGATCTACAACTAAAACGTGACTCAAACTTATATAAAACAGGTCTATTCTGGAAGAAATGTAATTTACAAGGATGATGCGGCTCATCAATGAACCGATATATGATACTACATGTGGTTAAAGGCAGCGTCCAGCAGGCAGCGATTTTCCCCCTAGCGGTGTCGATGGTAATGCCACCTGTGAGACTACTGCAACAATATAACGATGATACTCCATGTGGTTAGAGGCAGCGTGCAGGAGGCAGTGCTTTTCCCCTAGCAGTGTCGGAGGTGGTGGCACCTGTGTGACTTGTGCTCTGATATATTGATGGTACCAAATGAGGCTATATTCCTCTTCTGATAGCCAGTCACTTCGCTCCTAGTGATGACAGCAGTGCTGCCACCTATGACACTTGTGCTTGGATATGTCAGTATCGCTACATCTGACTGCAGGCCACATCCAGCAGGCAGCCACTTTCCTGCTGTTGGTATCAGTGGCGGTGCCAATTGTGACACTTTCGCTTCGGTATACTCACGATACCGCATGTTGCTATAGGCCATATCTTGCAGCCTATGACGTTGCGCCTTGCGGTGTCAATGGAAGTGCCAGGTGTGTCTCTTTCACTTAGATATACAGATGATGCCATAAATGGCTCTAAGCAGCGCCCAGGACGCAGCTACTTTCCTTCTTGTGGTTTCCGTGGGTGGTGCACATCAGTCTACTGATGATATTGAAGGTTTCTGTAAGTTATGTCTGGCAGGTACTGGCTTTCATTCTAGTAGAGTCAATGGTGGTTCCAACTATGACAGTCGCGCTTTGATGTATCGAAGACACCACATGTAGCCGTAGATCGCATCTGGCAGGCATCCTTCTTGTAGTGTCCATGCTGGTGGCAACTATCGAAGATATTACAAAATTCCTTAGGCAACGTCTGGCAGGCAGCGGCTTTCTCACTAGCGGTGTCCATGCTGGTGCCAATTATGAGACTATAAGCAGATGATGACGTTGTATGTCGCATCTGGAAGACTGCGACAAATTTCCTATTGATGTTAGCGGTTGTGGCTATTGGTTCATGCGCTTCGATATGTGGATGACGCCACGGATGATGTAGGGGGAAGTTATGCCCGGCAGTCCTCTTAAGGCTATGCAAGAGAGTGCACTATGTGCCAGCACATCGTCACTCGATCCCTTCTCTCGGTAAGATACCACAGTACGTGATTCCACGCTATAAACACTCTCATTTCACTCAGCACTTACACAGGTCCTACACACTGAGAAATATGAATCCATTGTGCATGGAGTTAGGAAACCCTGAAGTTACCCCTTGCGGTCTTCCAGCTGACAGTGACGTAAGAGCGTTTCTTCTCTCTGAATTTACATAGAAGAATGACTACCGATATTAAATGAGATCACAGTTCACGTCGTTTCTCATACACCTTAGTTTGGATTACAAATTGTGACAGTTATGGTGAATAAAACATCATCTCCAGTATCCATGTAGGCACCGATAAGTCTTACGTGTTTGACAAAAACATGCAGATGGACAAGGACCCTCTAATGCTGTTTTTCGTGACATACCACACAGACCATCGGATGGCAATGACAAGTAAATTTCGGGCCTGGTGGCGAGGGTGGGACTGTGATGTTTCCGAGCTTGAAATAGACACGTATGACAAAATTTTATAAATTATTTAAGTCTCAGTTGCGAATGAATTATCAATTTGTGGGCCGTTTGTAATGCTACCTTCCTCCTTTGAGTGTCGATTTTTGAAGTTTAAGCCAGAAAGTAAAGTGTTTGGGAAGGAAGATCGAAACACGTTCCAATAACAAGAGAAAGAACACACTTAATGAAAGCAATGAAAAGAAAGTGCGAATTCCTTTTCTCTCCTCCTATGCGTAAGAAGTTCTGATGAATATCTTTTCTTTTATTTAACTAATTTTTAGCCACAGGTGCAGATTCCAACGAAATATAGTGAGCTTAATGAGAGTAGACCGCCGTATTGTTGAGTTTCAATGCAAAGAAATGATTTGTGTAATAGTAATGACAATCTTCGTTAAAACATATAGAATGCGGGCGCGACTTATATACGTTAAAACGTAAAAACGATAGCACGCCTAGTGCGAGTTCTGTTTCCGTTTTATACACAATATTTCTACTAACAAACCAGCCTTTTTCAGGTGCTACAAGCTGTGTTATTATACGTAATCGCTAACTGAAGCTTATAATGGTTCTTTATTTACGTGACCATTACGGCACTCCAACCCCAGTTTACGATACCAGTAATATCGTGCTACTTTTCTGCGAAGTAACAGACATATTTTTTGACAATATTCACACTTGGTTTTATTAATGTATAGGTACTCCGATGTATCGATATATTACAGTGATTTCGTTCTTGTGTGTATTCATTTCTGTGAGACTGTCATAATCTTTGACTTGTAACCGTTTTGGCGCGGATGCGCACAGGGTAGTCTTTGTTTCACTTTGCAGAAGTTGAGTTGTTATTTCGCTTTGTAAAAGAACAGTCAAGTCTTGTGTTTGGTTAAAGAGGAAATTAAATATATTGTAAGTAGGCTATTTAGGTTTTTATGTTGGTAACGCCACGTAGCGCACTGTATGAAAATCACTGACTGTGCTGTGTGCAGTCTGAGGCTGGTCGGCATTGTTCCAATATTCATTGTTGTAGTGTTGGGCAGTTGGATGTGAACAGCGCGTAGCATTGCGCAGTTGGAGGCGAGCCGCCAGCAGTGGTGGATGTGGGGAGAGAGATGACGGAGTTTTGAGAGCGGACGATCTGGACGTGTGTCCATCAGAGAGAGTAAATTTGTAATACCGGATATCATGAACTGATATATATATATATATATATATATATATATATATATATAATGACTTTTGAACACTGTTAAGGTAAATACATTGTTTGTTCTCTATCAAAATCTTTCATTTGCTAATTATGCCTATCAGTAGTTAGTGCCTTTAGTAGTCTGAATCTTTTATTTAGATGGCAGTAGTGGCGCTTGCTGTATTGCAGTAGTTCGAGTAACGAAAATTTATGTGAGGTAAGTGATTTGTGAAAGGTATAGGTTAATGTTAGTCAGGGTCATTCTTTTGTAGGGATTATTGAAAGTCAGATTGCGTTGCGCTAAAAATATTGTGTGTCAGTTTAAGTACAGTCATTTATAATTTTTCTAAGGGGACGTTTCATATGTCGACCCTTCGCCGAGGATACCTCACTGGAATCTTCTGATTTTTTCTTGTAGTTTGTGTAATTAGCGTAGCTTTTGTTTATTGCTAGAGCGTAATTATAGAGAGAATTTCCTTTGTAGTTGTAGTCTTTCATTGTTGTACAGGAAAACAGTTGTGGCATGCATGTATATTTGCACCAAGTATTTCGCTGCTGCGCTTGCAATTAACGAGATATTATTTTTAGTGCTATGCTAATATGTTTTCTTGTTTTTGCTCTTCAAATTGTGCTTTTCTTGTTATCGTGTGAAATACGTGATAATTATGGCGTGTGAAAAACGTAACACTAGGCTCCAAAGTAAATTATGAAATGACAGTGAAGACGAGAGTAGTGAGTTAGCGCCAATGTGTAATGAATTAACAAATAGTCAGAATAGTAATTTGTTAACTGTGCATGGGGAAATGGGCCAGGCAAGAAATAATGGTGTAAACAGTGAAACAATTAGTGAACAGGGAAGCATTATCGATCGATCGGTCGGCAACAGCTCACCTCAGGAATCCAAAATGACAGGACACAATCGTGTAAATACTGTAGATTCAGGTTTTGCGTCCTCACCGTTTTCTCAAATAAGTCAAGACACATTTTCTGCTTTTCAAAATGCGAATACTGCCGGTTCAAATGCACTGCCGAATAGCACTGAGGAACATGTTTCAGATACCAGTGCATTGTTATTACAGTTAATGCAACAAATGGGACAAAGGCTACAAAAGTTAGACACAACGCTTGAACAAAATCAGAAACAAATGGAACAAAATCAAAAACAGTCACAGCAACAAATGGAACAAAATCAGAAACAAATTAAAGAAACACTTCAACAAACACGTGAATATTTAACTACTGAGCTACATAACATCGAATTGAAATGTCAAAAAGTCTGTAATGACGTAAAAACACAAATTTGTGATCATTTCCAACCTATTTTTTCGCATCATGAAAATGCATTACAGAATCACGAAGCAGCCATAAAAAAACTGCAAACTATTGTTCATGAAAATCACAAGACCTTGCGGGCTAAAATTGACTCAGTTGCATCTACCGATTCGGTTACACAACTTGCAAAAACTCAGGAAAACTTAAAGGACATAGTAGATACTCTGAAAATTGTTCAGAAAGACACATGGAGGAAATTAGTTCATTATCAGAGAAAGTAGTCGAACTTTCGGATCAGCTAAATAATTTATCTACGAAGGTAGGTGATAATCTCAATGACACAATACCAGTAGTCTTTAATGACACAGAAGAGTATGAACAAATTAGAAAATTCGAGCAAAATCAGAACCAAATCAATACACAGTACAAAAGAGAAATCCGGGAAGTACAAGATCAGTTAGCACAAGTAATACAAGAATTACATATTTCAGATGACACTCGCGCTCCAATACAGGAAGAGGGACATCGAAATACGGAACAGCCACAAAATAATAACATAGGGCATTTCGGAAATTATGAGAGAAATTGGCAAGGTACACCGAATTTTGAGATGGAGCCGCCGAAACGACGTAACAGTGACCGACATGCAACTCGCCGACATGATGATTTTGAATATAAGCTGTTTATACCTACACGTAAATTCAAAACATTTAAGAATTTCGGCAACGACATTTATCCACAAGCGTGGCTTCATCAATTCTCTCATTGTTTTCCTCCCAACTGGTCATTAGAGCACAGATTAGAATCTATGTGTGGCTATTTAGAGAATGAACCAGCTGTAAGAATGCGATCGGTCATTCACGATTGTCACAGTGAAGGAGAATTTTATCATGCCTTGCTCTCAGCATACTGGCCTCAAGCTACACAAGACCGAGTAAAACATAGCATCATAATGATGAAACATTCCGAGCAATCTGAATCTTCCAGTCTTGTCAAATATTTCGAAGACATGTCACATAAGAATCAGTATCTTTCAAACCCATACAGCCCCTCAGAACTCATCTGCATTTGCTTAATCAAATTTCCTTAACATTTACGACATATTATTTTGGCAGGACGTTGCAAAGACGACATTGAAGCTTTTCAGGGACTCTTACAAGAATTGGAAATTGTCACTGACAATCGCTCGACGCGAAAACAGGAACATAACAATTACAGGACACATCCGTCACAACTCCGTGATGAAAGAAATAATAACTGGACACGACAAGGCTATTCATACAACGCAAATCGTGAACAAAACAGACACCACCCGTATGACAACCGTTGGCAGAGTAGTAATAATTACAGGGAAAGATCACCTCTCCACGGTAATGACTATCACAGAGACAATCGGAGAAACAAACAGTATGGGAACCAAAATAATTATTATCAAGGGAGACGGAATAACTTCAGACGCAACGGTCCACCGTGCAGTTACGATTCCGGCAAAAATTCTCCACCACATGACCGACAAAAAAGAAACTATGAAACTACCGACATGACGAATGACGACAGACGATATAATCGTAACGACAGACCTGAATTGCATCAGAACTGGCGGGATTCAAACAGGGCGGGGCCCTCTCGACAAGGTGAATTTGTAGAAGTTAGGTCTCCTAATCCCAATAACGACGCGCGCCAACAAAGAGACAGACAATTACTCGCACCGCAGGCAGCCACGTGCGCCGGCCGGCTCAGCGAAAAATAACATAGACGCAAACGTTGAGAAAAATTCCACTATTCTTTACCGACGTATACCACATGATAATTGCGTCCAAGTTGAAACTCTGAGTACTTTGAAGAGTAAAGGATTGCACCACATTTCACATGTAAAACCGTTTATTGAGAGATAATCTGTTTTTTTTTTTTTAACTTAGTCTTTGCCATAAAATTTTTCACTTCACGCTACTAGTACAATTTGTCACACTGAGAAACTGTTAACATGCAACAATGTTTTGAAGTTAACTATCCAGTCAAGAGCCTAGGGAACTTATTTAGACAAGTAATTACAAATGCATTGTTATAGTCAACAGAGGACACAGTGTGTGTACATTCTAGCTTGTTACTTGCACGATTACGTAACGACTATAAGGCTTACATACTTAGAACATATACTGCTAAGGAGATTTTAATACAACATTTCGGTTTACTTGAAAAGACATTCTTTATTTGAAGTACTTTCTGTGAGATTAAAGATGACTTAGTATTTGGTTTATTTGACAGCTACACGATTATCTCACGACGCTACTAATGTGTGACACAATTTACATTGTTGCTTTTGTGCTATATCTGCTTTATATCTGCACAGTTTTTCTGAATTCTTCTGGAAAGGAAAGCATGTTTTTGTAGTAACTTTTGTGATATAGCTACAGTGATACAGCCTTTTCCGTAGCACAACAATATGTTACAGTACAGTACTTTCTTCATCACAGCAATAAACGTAATAACTACGATATCTATACCCATAGCACATCACTTTGTTTATTACGAGTTAAGTACATTTACATCTACAGAACTTTGCTTATGGACGACGTTAATTACGACACTTGCTACATTTTTACCATTGAGTAATGACAGAGTTTATCTTAGAGCAAGACACACAGTTTAGCGCCACAGTACACGTATTTGAGTGATTCGTTTTGTACTTAAAACATTTATTTTTAAAGATTTTTGAATTACAAGGATACAAAGGTTTTCTGTGACAAATTTCATTCCATTGCTGCAATCTGTAACACCTGAGTGTATAATTACATAAATCCTCAGGGGGTACACGCCTACTTTGTGTACCATGTGTTTGGCAAGCACAAGGAGCCCTAGCTAATATGGTATTTGCTTATACAACTATACACATCGGTACCATGTTTCTCTAACACATAAATTACAGAGATGTCTGATCATTTAACTGAGAGAGACAAACATTTTCTTTACTACGTCAGTGACACATGTTTACGCAATTACACAGTTGGATAACTTCACACTTATGAAACTGTATTTTGTCTGTACTTCGTGAACTCTTCATATTTTTCGGAACCATTGTGATACTAAGAGAGCTTTGAATGACGTATTTGGTATGGATCATGATTTTTAAAGTACGTTTGAGGTAGATGACACCATTGAAACGAACAGAGAATTTTTTTTAGGTTTTGAAATTATTGGAGGAAGCTACGACGATTTTCAGATTTGACTGAGGTGGTATGATGTTATTATTACGACGACGTTGTGTATTATGCTGTTGAGGTATGTTTATGATCAATAAGCTGATGCTATATGAGGAATTTGATTATGCTACATATTTATTATGATAAAATATTGAAGAAGTATTGACAAATAAGTATGTGTGTAATAAGGTAGGGAATAATGAGTAGTGATTAGGGACTCTGATTTGTGAAAACGGATGTTGGAAACCAGGAATCGTACTTTAAGAGTTATGAAATGTGTGTACATGCGTGAATGATTCACAATGCCGGCGAAAATTTTTTGGACACTGTTACATTCATAGGGTTTTGTTTCTACACATTTGTAACGCATTTCTACCGTAATTTTTTGATCTGTGAAATTTTTTATATGAGACTGTCTCTGTAGTGCAAACTGCTTTCGTAAATATTTCGGTAAGAAAGCTAAGTGACCTTGACATAATGCATTGTGGCACGCAGCTGTGCCAGTCGCCTGGAGAAAAAGCCATTAGGTGAAAAGAAAAAGAGGCCATAAACTCGCTATTGACATTCCTTTACAGAAAACATCGCAAATACGATACGCTCATTACTTGGAAACATATGATTATATTGTGGAGAGCGTACTTTGTGCTACTTACTGAAATGCTTATAAGCTGATGGTAAATATTCTTACATCTGCACACGTTATTATGACAAGTGTCTTTCTACGAGAGTTGAGAGAATTTCTACTAACTTATGAAATGCCCCACGACTATTGAATGATATTTTTATGCGTTGCTTTACATAGTTGCTTATTTCATTTGATATCTGGTTTCCAGCTGTGTTGCAGCATTGGTTTTATAAAACAAAATTAAATGCATTTGCTAATGTGAACACTTTCTGTCAACAGATCTATTAAATAATAATTTCATGATCCACATTCTTCGAAAAAGGAGCACTTGGAAAGGAAAGAACAATAAGAAGGGACTAATAACAGTAACTGCATACATAATTTTCTTTTCAAGTACTTGGTAATTTTCTTTTGTAGAATAGGTTGTGGTGCACCACTTTAATTACATAGACATTAAGATGTGAATAGACATTTTCCTTATCTGCATTGTCGTCTTTAATGTACTGTTTTTTCTGCTTGAGCTTTGTCATGTTTAGATATAAGTTATACCATTTGCTGCTGCTGCTTACCATGCACAGTGCTACTGAATTTCACTTTGTATTACACTGTTAAGCCAGTTGTACTACTGATTTATTTTTATTGTTTGCTGCACAGTGCCTTATATTAGTTGTAATGTTGCATTTGCTCTGCTAATTTAGATACACTGCTGCTTGCTTTGCCAATTTGCATTTTTTGTCATTGCTGTTTGTGTTAATTTGTTGTGTGTTGCTGCATTGCCTCTTACCTTAGTATATATATTTGAGCTCAGTATATTTTAGTTAGCTTAAGAGGGGGTAGACTATATAAGAAACTAACTATGAAGAATAGGGAAAGAATGCATTGAGAAGTTATATGAAAAAGATTTGGGGAAAAATGAGTATTGTACAATGAGAAATATTTATTTAGAAACAGGATATGAACAAAACAGTGGGGTTTAGGGACAAAAGGTGTAGATAGGACTTTTTGGGAATAATGATGAATGAAGGGAGATCTGCAAGGAGCAAAGAAAGTTTAGTTCACAGTAAAACAAACCCTGTCCTGTTCTTTTGTGTTATTCCACTATGTGTCTGTGTACCTTGTGTATTTGTGTTCTTCCTGTCTTTATGTGTTTATCTGATAAGACTTATGTTGTAGAATTTTTCTAATACACAGCTACATTCACTATGATGAGGAACACTGTTATCCTCAAATATAATTTGCATTTATAATATGTTATTTACTTTGTAAAGATGTTTAGACATTATTTATTCTGTTTTGTTTTAATGCTCATGTGTGAAGTTGATGTTTCGAAAGTTATTCTGACCTCTTATGTATTTACTTATGTCATAATTTCTGTATACATCAGTATATGTTATTTCGATTCTTTTGTAAAGCCCATATTACCACAAATGTTGTCTGTATTGTTAAGTTCTTTAATGATGTATTTTGTACCTTTGTAATTGTATTCTCATGTCGTTCTTCAAATTAAGTTTCATTTCACTGCACACGTTTCTGTTTGTCATAGGATATGCACAATATGTGAGAAGTTGGGACTGTTAGTGTTTGCATGTGTGTTAATAATTCATCAAAGGACTGGTTAACAGCATTGCTGGCTCTAAGGACAATTCCAAAAACTTTGTGAGTGCACAAGTCGTGGTTTATGGACTTGCTATATTATCCGCAAGATTCTTCGATGGTGATTGTGCACCTGCACAGTTGCAACAGATGGCTGCTGGCCGTCTCTACAAGGACTACAGTGGGTCTGCATCTTTGATGGCCCACCAATACCATTATTTCTACAAGGACTGCAGGGGGTCTGCACATCTGGTGGCCCACCAATACTATAATCTCTACTAGGACTACAGTGGGTCTACTCTGTGATGACCTACCTAAAAATATTCTTCAAAATTTCGACTGACTCTGCTGTGGGTTTGCTCTGTTGTGGCCCATTACCTGTCTGCATCTCAAGTGTCAGCACTGTCTTTCCATTGGAAGTACAGCACTACTAGTTCAAGACTGCATGGAAATCCGCTACTTCTGTGTGAATTTTCTTTTACTGCTCAGACTTTGTGGAAAAAGAAACACCACAATTTTACTGTGATGAATGATCAGGACTGTCTTTATGGACTGTGAGAAAATTTTAGCTTTTGACCAACAGTGTATCAATAAGTACGTGCATTTGATTTCATTGTTATTGTAATTATGGAAATTTTTTTCAAATCTACACTCCTGGAAATTGAAATAAGAACACCGTCAATTCATTGTCCCAGGAAGGGGAAACTTTATTGACACATTCCTGGGGTCAGATACATCACATGATCACACTGACAGAACCACAGGCACATAGACACAGGCAACAGATCATGCACAATGTCGGCACTAGTACAGTGTATATCCACCTTTCGCAGCAATGCAGGCTGCTATTCTCCCATGGAGACGATCGTAGAGATGCTGGATGTAGTCCTGTGGAACGGCTTGCCATGCCATTTCCACCTGGCGCCTCAGTTGGGCCAGCGTTCGTGCTGGACGTGCAGACCGCGTGAGACGACGCTTCATCCAGTCCCAAACATGCTCAATGGGGGACTGATCCGGAGATCTTGCTGGCCAGGGTAGTTGACTTACACCTTCTAGAGCACGTTGGGTGGCACGGGATACATGCGGACGAGCATTGTCCTGTTGGAACAGCAAGTTCCCTTGCCGGTCTAGGAATGGTAGAACGATGGGTTCGATGACGGTTTGGATGTACCGTGCACTATTCAGTGTCCCCTCTACGATCACCAGTGGTGTACGGCCAGTGTAGGAGTTCGCTCCCCACACCATGATGCCGGGTGTTGGCCCTGTGTGCCTCGGTCGTATGCAGTCCTGATTGTGGCGCTCACCTGCACGGCGCCAAACACGCATACGACCATCATTGGCACCAAGGCAGAAGCGGCTCTCATCGCTGAAGACGACACGTCTCCATTCGTCCCTCCATTCACGCCTGTCGCGACACCACTGGAGGCGGGCTGCACGATGTTGGGGCGTGAGCGGAAGACGGCCTAACGGTGTGCGGGACCGTAGCCCAGCTTCATGGAGACGATTGCGAATGGTCCTCGCCGATACCCCAGGAGCAACAGTGTCCCTAATTTGCTGGGAAGTGGCGGTGCGGTCCCCTACGGCACTGCGTAGGATCCTACGGTCTTGGCGTGCATCCGTGCGTCGCCGCAGTCCGGTCCCAGGTCGACGGGCACGTGCACCTTCCGCCGACCACTGGCGACAACATCGATGTACTGTGGAGACCTCACGCCCCACGTGTTGAGCAATTCGGCGGTACGTCCACCCGGCCTCCCGCATGCCCACTATACACCCTCGCTCAAAGTCCGTCAACTGCACATACGGTTCACGTCCACGCTGTCGCGGCATGCTACCAGTGTTAAAGACTGCGATGGAGCTCCGTATGCCACGGCAAACTGGCTGACACTGACGGCGGCGGTGCACAAATGCTGCGCAGCTGGCGCCATTCGACGGCCAACACCGCGGTTCCTGGTGTGTCCGCTGTGCCGTGCGTGTGATCATTGCTTGTACAGCCCTCTCGCAGTGTCCGGAGCAAGTATGGTGGGTCTGACACACCGGTGCCAATGTGTTCTTTTTTCCATTTCCAGGAGTGTATATTGGCCACTGCCCAAAACAATTTGCAAAATGTTTTGTGGGGAGCATGGGGGCTACGTAAGTAGGTTGTTTAGGTTTTTATGTTGGTAACGCCACGTGGCGCTCTGTATGAAATGCACTGACTGTGCTGTGTGCAGTCTGAGGCTGGTCGGCAGTGTTCCAATATTCATTATTGTACTGTTGGGCAGTTGGATGTGAACAGCGCATAGCATTGCACAGTTGGAGGTGAGCCGCCAGCAGTGGTGGATGTGGGGAGAGAGATGGCGGAGTTTTGAGAGCGGATGATCTGGACGTGTGTTCATCAGAGAGAGTAAATTTGTAATACTGGATATCATGAACTGATATATAAATTATGACTTTTGAACACTATTAAGGTAAATACATTGTTTGTTCTCTATCAAAGTCTTTCATTTGCTAATTATGCCTATCAGTAGTTAGTGCCTTTAGTAGTCTGACTCTTTTATTTAGATGACAGTAGTGGCGCTCGCTGTATTGCAGTAGTTCGAGTAACGAAGATTTATGTGAGGTAAGTGATTTGTGAAAGGTATAGGTTAATGTTAGCCAGGGCCATTCTTTTGTCGGGATTATTGAAAGTCAGATTGCGTTACGCTAAAAATATTGTGTGTCAGTTTAGTGATGATCAGAATAAGTGAAGAGAGAAATGACGAAGTACGTTCAGTTGTGCTCAGCTGTTTGAAAATCAAATAACGTAAGGGGTTTACCAGCACAGTAATTCATAATTTTTCTAAGGGGACGCTTCGTTGTGAAGATTGATACAAAACTGTTTTCTTGATGATGTGACAATTAAGAAGAAGTATATGTGAATTTGCAAGAAGTTTAATAAAAATGTGGATCGTGAACACCAAGTCAAAAAAATTTTTTTTTTTTTTGCCATACCATTGTGATCTGGGATTGTCTGATCATTATGAATTTCCTGAAAAACGCATTTGTTAGGTTTTCAAATACTGCTAAAATACAGATCTGGACCTTCTAACAGTCAAAGTGGAATCACCCTAGAATCAATAAGACGACCCATAACAACTTCGACGAAATCTACGTGGGAATCCATTTAAGATAAGTGCCAAAATTAATGACTTTCTTACAGTGACTTATTTCCATTCTGACGATACCATCCACAGTCAATAACTTTGTTGTTGCCCGATAAAGTGAACATATGCTGCGTGAGCAACATTATTAATCTGATTCCTAACCTACTTTGCAAGTGGTGGTATTGTTAGAAGTTCTACCAGCATACCGTTAACTATTCATATTGAGAAAACCTGAGAGATTACTGGAGAAAGTGATACTACTAGGAACAGGTTGAAGAGTCCTAAATTATATCTTAATAAAGATTAAAGGACGCTAACAAAGTTGAATGCTAACATGCAGTTCAGAAGTTCACACTGTGCAGCTGCTAGTGCCCATACGGTACTTGATGAATCGCTTTTTGGTGAGTAAATTCGGGTGGGCTGCAAGTCAGGTCGCACTGCAGAGAGTGTACATCTCCAGGATCTGCTGTTGCCCTCTGGACCTGAAGAATAATGGGTGATGCAAAGAGTGACTGAAAGCTGAATTGCTCCATTTGCTAACGGCATCAGAAGGAAATCTGGCTCCACAGCTTCAGTATATGTCATAAAAGAAAGTGCTGTTCATTGTAGGTTGTGGATTTCTCTGTAATTGATTGTGCTACTGGCCAAATTCGAATAAGGCGTTATTACCAAACAATTATAAAAACGTACCATCTATAAAAGAGTGAAATATACACTACTGGCCATTAAAATTGCTACACCACGAAGATGACGTGCTACAGACGCGAAATTTAACCGACAGGAAGAAGATGCTGTGATATGCAAATGATTAGCTTTTCAGAGCATTTACACAAGGTGGCGCCCATGGCGACACCTACAACCTGCTGACATGAGGAAAGTTTCCAACCGATTTCTCATACACAAACAGCAGTTGACCGGCGTTGCCTGGTGAAACGTTGTAGTGATGCCTCGTGTAAGCAGGAGAAATGCGTACCATCACGTTTCCGACTTGAATAAAGGTCGGATTGTAGCCTATCGCGATTGCCGTTTATCGTATCGCAACATTGCTGCTCGCGTTGGCCGAGATCCTATGACTGTTAGCAGAATACGGAATCGGTGGGTTCAGGAGGGTAATACGGAACGCCGTGCTGGATCCTAAAGGCCTCGTATCACTAGCAGTCGAAATGACAGGCATCTTATGCGCATGGCTGTAACGGATCGTGAAGCCACGTCTCGATCCCTGAGTCAGCAGATGGGGACGTTTGAAAGACAACAACCATCTGCACGAACAGTTCGACAACGTTTGCAGTAGCATGGACTATCAGCTCGGATACCATGGCTGCTGTTACCCTTGACGCTGCATCACAGACAGGAGCGCCTACGATGGTGTACTCAACGACGAACCTGGGCGCACGGATGGCAAAACGCCGTTTTTTCGGATGAATCCAGGTTCTGTTTACAGCATCATTATGGTCGCATCCGTGTTCGGCGACATCGCGGTAAACGCACATTGGAAGCGTGTATTCGTCGTCGTCATACTGGCGTATTTCCCAGCTTAATGGTATGGGGTGCCATTGGTTTACAAGTGTCGCTCACCTCTTGTTCGCCTCGACGGCACTTTGAACAGTGGACGTTACATGACACGATAACAAGAAAAGCACAATTTGAAGAGCAAAAACAAGGAAACATATTAGCATAGCACTAAAAATAATATCTCGTTAATTGCAAGCGCAGCAGCGAAATACTTGGTGCAAATATACATGCATGCCACAACTGTTTTCCTGTACAACAATGAAAGACTACAACTATAAAGGAAATTCTCTCTATAATTACGCTCTAGCAATAAACAAAAGCTACGCTTATTACACAAACTACAAGAAAAAATCAGAAGATTCCAATGAGGTATCCTCGGCGAAGGGTCGACATATGAAACGTTCCCTTAGAAAAATTATACATGACTGTGCTTTAACTGACACACAATATTTTTAGCTCAACGCAATCTGACTTTCAGAAATCCCTACAAAAGAATGGCCCTGACTAACATTAACCTATGCATTTCACAAATCGCTTACCTCACAAAAATCTTGGTTACTCGAACTACTGCAATACAGCGAGCGCCACTACTGTCAGCTAAATAAAAGATTCAAACTACAGAAGGCACTAACTACTGATAGGGATAGTTAGCAAATGAAAGATATTAATAGAGAACAAACAATGTATTTACCTTAATATCATCAAAAGTCATAATATATATAGCAGTTCAAGACAAATTACAAAACTCCGCCATCTCTCTCCCCACATCCACCACTGCTGGCGGCTCACCTCCAACTGCGCAACGCTACGCGCTGTTCACATCCAGCTGCCACTGCCCAACACTACAATGGCAGACAACAGTGCAAACTACCCACAGACTGCACACAGCACAGCCAGTGATTTTTCATAAAGAGTGGTACGTGGCGTTACCAATAAGAAAACATAAACAGCCTACTTACAAAGTTACATTTTAGATGTGTTACGACCCGTGGCTCTACCCTTCATTTGATCCTTGCGAAACCCTACATTTCAGCAGGATAATGCACGACCACATGTTGCAGGTCCTGTACGGGCCTTCCTGGATACAGAAAATGTTCGACTGCTGCCCTGGCCGGCACATTCTCCAGACCTCTCACCAACTGAAAACGTCTGGTGAATGGTGGCCGTGCAACTGGCTCGTCACAGTACGCCAGTCACTACTCTTGATGAACTGTGGTATGGGGTTGAAGCTGCATGGGCAGCTGTACTCGTACACACCATCCAGGCGTATCAAGGCCTTTATTATGGCCAGAGGTGGTTGTTCTGGGTACTAATTTCTCAGGATCTATGCACCCAAAAATGGCTCTGAGCACTATTGGATTTAACATCTGAGGTCATCAGTCCCCTAGAACTTAGAACTACTTAAACCTAACTAACCTAAGGACATCACACATATCCATGCCCGAGGCAGGACTGTAGCTGTCGCGCGGTTCCAGACTGTAGCGCCTAGAATCTCTCGGCCACTCCGGCCGGCTATGCACCCAAATTTCGTGAAAATGTAATCACATGTCAGTTGTAATATAATATATTTGTCCTATGAATACCCATTTATCATCTGCCTTTCTTCTTGGTGTAGCAGTTTTAATGGCCAGTAGTGTCAGTAGTGTATGTCTTGGATAACAGAATAAAAATCTTAAAAACATAATAAATAACAAAAGAATCGTCCATTACTTACAAATACAGTAACATTAAGCTTCAAATTTCATGAGATGTGCAAATCAAATTTTCAATTCATATGGGGAATCACACATCAACTTTAGCGTGCTGCGTATCCGATACCATCGGAAAGACACTATGTAAAGAAACCTACGTACAGAATAACTACAGAACTAAATTTCACTGTTATACTGCCAGAGGAAAACATCGCACAACCAAGAAGGAATTGTGCGACATAAACGGTAATTCGCGGGAGTATTCCTACATCCCAAGAATGATATTTAGTCAAATTTCGCGCCAGTCACTTAAGGGTGGAGCTAGTAGCGCCACTATGAGGTTGCAAATTAAGTTTGCTTCAAACACACCCTGTAACGGACGTGAGAGTTAGTTACGTTCGAGTCTGGAGGTGATGATTTGATGTCACTCAAGAATGGCTTTAAGGCGACAAAGCTAGGTTTGAACGAGATCGTGTAAAAGGTCTCCGAGTAGCTGGATGTTCCTTCTGCAGTACTGCAGAAGAAATTGGCAGGAATGTAGCCACATGACTCCTGATAGCGGCAGTCACGAGAATGTACAGTCTCCGCACTGTGACATTACCGTGAGGGAAGACCATCTCGTTCGGAATATGCCTCTGGCGCATCCTATTGCATCTGCAGTTCCACTGAAACCTTCCCGTCCCCTCCATATCTCTTTTTTCGCTTCTACAATAACCTATGAAACCTTTCCTTAGGATTTCTATATCTTGCATAATAATAAAAATGAAATCTTCTCTTTGAAATTTATTCTCTTTCTCAATCTTCGTATACATATTTAATTGCTGCTTATTAAAAGTGATTTTCTGATTATTTCGACGAAACATAGAATGTGTCGTCGTCGTATCCCTCAGTCGTTACCTGCAATAACCCAGAACTGTTCCTTACCTTTTTTACTGTTACTGGATCACCATCTGACTGCTACATCGAACTGCGACATGAATATACTTACTCTGGTTTACTATGCTCTATTAACTGCTGGTGGGCTGTCATAATAAGTGGCTGTATTTATTACCAAAGCTGACGTTATTCTTTAATAGAAAAGCTGACGTTATTCTTTAATTAATGTGACTGAAGTTACGTAATGCATAGTTACACTTCTTCTTGACAACAATAAAATTTTTGCAAAGTTTTATGTTGATGGTTTTTGGGGTGGATTATAATCAGTAACGCAACATTGCTGGCAAAAATTAATTATATTCTGAAAATGTTTCTTTAAATGTTTACTGCTGGTAATGAAATGATTTTACAAACGTTCAAATGGGACTTACTTTTTACAATAATCTTACAACTAGCATTGCGCAAACATACCTTCACTAGTCTTGAGTTTTGCAAAGAAAATAATTCAATAATATTAGTTCCTCTTATGATAATAGTTAGCTGATGGCTCTGTACATCCGTTTAAAATCTCTTGTAAATCATAGCTGGTGGCTGGCAGGCGCACTGCTCCTCTCAACCTCTCGCTTCAGACCTGCTACCAATTCGCTTCACATCTCGCTTACTACGGTCTTCCTACGAACGCTAAAGTGCGGTCTCTCCAGCCAACAATGCTTTCTGGTGCAGACAATGCCTGCCACCATTACAAAAGTGATTCCCTAAATCGCTCCAGGCAAATGCTGGGATGGTTCCTTTCACAGGGCACGGCCGACTTCCTTCCCTAATCCGATGAGACCGATGACCTCGCTGTTTGGTCTCTTCCCCCGAACAACAACCAACCATTACAAAATATATCAATGCTCGGTCTTTTCCGCTTTATTCTGAAAATGTATCCATACGCGGTCTCCCCCGCCCTTTTTAAAATTATATCAATGTGCGGCCTCTCTTGCTATCAATACTTTGGTGCAGACATTCCCTTCTACCTCAATTATTTCCAACATGACAAATATTAATTATTCCTACTTAATACTATTAATAAAATATAAACATCTTTCATAAATTGTGGTTTGACAATCGACAATATAAATATACACGTCTTACACCACTCACTCCAAACCACCACCATTTGCGACTTCATTGGTGTCAAGGGAGAGGGCAGGATAAAGGCCAGTTGTATTCTGATGAAGGGTAGTTCTGCTCAGGGTCAGTCGTTGCTATGTATTTGTTGGAAGGAGGCCAATTTGGGACCTGCAAGTAACCTGTCTGCGTGCTACACACACTGGACCTTCACGTGGAGCTGTGGTCTCGGATGCGGTTTTGTATGACAGCACTCACGCAATCTGACTGCAAATTTGTACATCAGTTTGGTGATTCGACTTGTTGTGCTGCCAGTCCTGACCAGAATTCTAGGGGTGTTTCCCAACAGGGTAACGTTCTCATACGTATGGCTGTTGCAATCCAACATGCTCTACAGGGTGTCAACACGTTGCCTTGTCCTACTCAGTCAATAGAGAACATATGGGACATCATTGTCAAGAACTCCAGTGTCATCCACAAACAGCAGTAACCGTCCCTGCATTGACCGACCACGAGAAACAGGTGTGGAACTCTATCCCAGAAACTGACATCATGTGCACAACTTTGCATGTTGACATTAAATAGCTCTGTAGTAACACCGGTAATTAATGTACCAGCATTCAAATTTGCAATGGCATACCTCGCGCTTAGAGTAATCTGTTATCTTGCAATGTTAATCACTGAAATATGTTATCTAGAGAAATGTATTCTGAAATTTAATTACTCTACCTTAATTATTATTTGATGTTGTGTTTTTTTCGTCAGTGTACATCATGTGCGAACTTCAGATTATACAATGGTTACATCAACGCACAAATTGAAGTCGTAATCAGTTTTTTTGACTTATGTCAAAGATATACTCAAAGATAATACGTAAATATATCGACAATTAATGTCCATGCGTGTTACTGGCTGTACTCCATCGTACCTGCTATGGAAGTAAAGGATCTGAATAAGATAAAGCCATAACGTTATAACACAGATGTCGATTTGATGCGCATGTGGACCGACAAACTGATTTGCACGTAATTTATC
The DNA here is from genome assembly GCF_021461395.2 of Schistocerca americana. Classification (NCBI taxonomy): domain Eukaryota; kingdom Metazoa; phylum Arthropoda; class Insecta; order Orthoptera; family Acrididae; genus Schistocerca; species Schistocerca americana. Next base: position 256,915,778 of record NC_060123.1, read on the forward strand.
ATGCACCATGGTTCGTAATGTTAATGCATATCTAAGCAATGTATTGTACCGTAAGCCCAATTTACGACGTCGTCATTCATTGTGTTTTTAAGATCTTTGTACTGTTACATGACTTATGTCTTTTGCTCTTCTGTGATTGATACCTTTTTAGAGGTGCTTGATTATGGCGCCTTAGCTAAAATTAACCAGTAGCACAACAAGTAAATGACAGATATACAGCCAACAAGAGGGAATGTTTTCTTTCATGAAAGAATTCGAAAGGAATGTCACCCCGTGTGTGAGTGAAGTATCCAAATAAACATCAATTATGATTATAGCTAAAGAATAGAGGTGCATTATCTCTGTGGTTCAAGGAGTCTCCACCCTCATTGTTGCGAAAAGTTTGTCATTTATTTAACCTGTGTAGACCTTCAACACTCTCCGATCTTTTAGTAAATGAAGGGTTGTTCTGGTCTGTACTTGGAAAGAAGGCGGTCGAAGCTCGTTAAGTCTGTTTCGTAACTGGGTGGAGAATGGGGCATCATACGTCCACAGAGGAGTGCAAAGAGGAATCGCTGTGCTAAGAGCACTTTGCGCTGCTCTAAGCACATAATTCTGTTGGGCGAGAGTTCAAAGCCAGGCCGCCTTTTGTAGAACCGGCTCACCGCTACTCCAAGGCCGTGTCGCGTGGAGAGCCCGCCGAAAACTCCCACGCCATTCATACAGCTGGCTCAAGTCCTCCAGGAGGACGCAGCAGCGAATATGATGATGCTGTGGGTGGTGCAATCGGAATATTCGTGTGACAGAAATCAATGTCCTTTATTGAGAGAGCACTGCCGCACAAATCCTTTAAATTAAACTCTGAATTTGTGCGAAATATTCCAGTCTTTTCTTCCTTCATTCTGACATTTTGCCCCTAATATTACAGGCCTTTATTTATCAGTATTTTATCCATTCAGTTTAAATTTCTTCAGATCTTACCTTCTTAAAATCTCTTCTTGTTAAAATTTAGGAATTCTACCCATTCTTTAAATGTGAAAGGATCTCTGTGCTAATTTGCACGCTGTGTTATACATCATGAGATATGTCTTTTATTAATGTTTTTCTTAATTCGAACGTAGTTACACATTAGTACAATATTTTAGTAGAGCCAAAAGTTTTGAGATACAGGTTGCACCGCGTATTCTTATGGAATTTATGGATTCGTGTTTCCACCCACAGTGAGAAGATATTTGTGGAAACATCATGACACTTCTCCTTCTCTATAAATAATCGTAAGGACCTACCATGTGTCGTGGTAAAAGCTAACTGTTCTCATTCGTTCGCAGCATATACATTTGCCTGTAGTTAACGGACAAAAAAGCCATTATCGTGCTAAAAAGCAGTAACCTAGCGGAAGTGGTGTACTTAATTTTCATCAGGCTTTTTTTGACAATTTGATGGACTAAGTAATAAATTTATATTCCCATAATTTTCTCCGAGAGATTTTTTGTACGTAGAAATCACAGGACATTATTTATATTTCTAATACGTTTAAGTCACAAATGTCCCTTAAAATTAATTCCAGCAATGGCAGTTATTGTTTAGCCATCACCAAAGAGATCAGTTTTCATTACTTGCCACAATTTGACTAACTAAACTGATTGTATTTCTGAGCCTTATCGCCGCGAGGGATTAGCCGAGCGGTCTGAGGCGCTGCAGTCATGGACTATGTGGCTGGTCCCGGCGGAGGTTCGAGTCCTCCCTCGGGCATGGGTGTGTGTGTTTGTCCTTAGGATAATTTAGGTTAAGTAGTGCGTAAGCTTAGGGACTGATGACCTTAGCAGTTAAGTCCCGCAAGATTTCACACACATTTGAACATTTTTGAGCCTTATCGACATTTGTAGAGGACGATCGATTTTGTTTCATTGGTGACAACGAAAACTGTAGTCTTGTACCCTGACGAGGAAAACACAGTGCCTATCACAGTTTTTGCGAGAGGGATTCCGGCGTGAGCCACATTGGAGATAGCAGGTTCAGCAGCTGAGAATGATGCAGGACGAATTACAGTGACACCACAATCTACATCTACGTGATTACTCTGCTGTTCACAATAAAGTGCCTGGCAGAGGGTTCAATGAACTACCTTCAAGCTGTCTCTCTACCGTTCCACTCTCGAACGGCACGCTGGAAAAATGAGCACTTAAATTTTTCTATGAGAGTCCTGATTTCTCTTATTTTATCGTGATGATCATTTCTCCCTATGTAGGTGGGTGCGAACAGAATGTTTTCGCAATAGGAGGAGAAAACTGGTGATTGAAATTTCATGGGAAGATCCCGTCGCAATGAGAAACGCCTTTATTTATGATTGCCACTCCAATTCACGTATCATGTCTGTGACACTATCTCCCCTATTTTGAGATAATACAGAACGAGCTGCCCTTCTTTGCACTTTTTCGATGTTATCCGTCAGCCCCACCTGATGCGGATCCCACATAGCACAGCAATACTCCAGAATAGGGCGAATAGGGCGAACAAGCGTGGTCCAAACAGACTCTTTAGTAGACCTGTTGCACCTTGTAAATTTTCTGCCAATGAATCGCAGTCTTTGGTTTGCTCTACACACAATATTATCTATGTGATTGTTCCAATTTAGATTATATGTAATTGTAATCCCTAACTATTTAGCTGAATTTAGAGCCTTCAGATTTGTGTGACTTTTCGCGTAGTCGAAATTTAGCTGATACGAGTAAATGAGAAAAGTCAACATATGTCAGCGGACTACACTGCTCGGGATGGACGCAAAACTTTCAGAGCTCACTATTAACCCCGTAATAGGTGTCGCAACTGGCAACCCTTACGTCTTGCATTTCTTAACTAAATGAATTTGTCAGTCGTCAGTACAATGTGAGTGGATGACGGTCAGTACAACGTGCACTAATGGAAATGAGTTCATTTGTAAGACAATTCCAATCATCAACTCGACGTACTTGTCAGGAAATGTAAAATTCTAGAGAACGTGAGTTGCATCAGATCATTTATACTGGCCATATGTGTAACACCTACACGAGTCTTCTTTATGATCATTGTATTGTTTGTGACTGACGTCTTACACAACGAAATACCGATCTCTGTACCACAAAGTAACAACCGAATAATGGTATGTGGCACCGCTGTAACATTTAAAACCCATCGACTACGTGACCGGCAACGTAAGTAGTACACCCAGGTTATAACTACGATGTGGCTTGCAGTGAGCTTCACTTCTCACTAAAACAAGTGACCAGAGGCTCAGAATTAATCTACTTCAGCACCAACATGGTATCTTGCACAACAAGTGTTGGACGATGAACACTAGTCTAGCGTCTTCTACGAGTATGCTGGATGCCGGAGGTTCAGAACTAACCTGACGTCTTCTATAACAGATACCTGAGGTCCATCACTTGTCTGACATCTCATAAGAAGTGCTGGAGGTTCAACAATAATCTGGCGTCTTCTACAGCATGTACCACAGCTTCAGCATTAACCTGGGTTCTTCTACAACAGGTGCCAGAGATTCAGCGCAAATCTACCGTCTTGTACAACAGATTTGATGGTGCGTAGAAATTGTTAATGAAAAATGGACTTATTACTTATATATTTATACTCTTTAATTCTAACCAAAAATTGACCTTTTATATTTTAATAATGACATAAATATGTTTAGTTTATCTATAAGAAGAAAAAAATGTGATTTCTGATGCTGCAAATTCGAGATCAAATAATTTATATTAGGTGCATACTTTTTAACTTTTAGTAGAATGAAGGATGAACTCATCATTGGACAAATGGTTTCTTAAGAAGTCTTTAGTGTGGTTCATTTCAGAAAACAATGGCTCACCGGCGTAGGCAGAAGGAGATATTGTCATGACAGCAGCTTCTTTGTGCCTAGAACTGAATTACACATTCCCATAATTTTAATGTCGGCATTTTATTCGTCTTTCTTGACAGTCATTCCAATTCGTTTACTTTTAGTTCTTTTCTGTTTCGATAATTTTTTGAGCCTGTAATGAATTAGACTAGAAATCTATCACCGGCATTTTAATTTCTTCAATTTCCCACCAATCAAATCTAGGCAATTTCACTTTATATAGGGAATTTACCTCTGGATAACTCTCCTCGAACATAGAAAATATTGATGAAAATCCTTTGATTGGAGAATGTAATACCGAAGAAAATTCCTCAGTGAATTTTTTGATCTGGCTTTACGTGTAAATCCGAGTCGCTGGTAATTATTTTCAAATCTGGGAAATACTTGGAGCTTTTGGAACCAATACATTTATTGAAAACCTGCAGTTTAGGTTATAAGCGCAAATGTCTGTCACAATAATAATTGTTTTCTTTGTGCCTTGCAGCTTTACGTTCAATTACCTAAACTATTGGTGAATGTCAGTAAAATACGTCAATTCTGTAAGCCACGTAACATCCATTAACTGTGAATAATGCACAATTGGATGATTGCTCATAATATTTTCGTTGTTCGCGCTGCTTCTTCGACTTCTTCTTATAAGAGTGACTTCTTCTTAAAGAAGACTGGCGGTGATCAAAGGGGCTTCTTCTCAGCTGTTCTAATCAGAGTGTAATACAGGGATATCAGGCCTCTCTAATAAATTATGTGACCACATATCTCTTCTCTGAGCAGGACAACGTTTTCGTTTACCTTCCTTTGATGATGAACTGCATGCAGCAGTATTTACTGCATTTGATGGTGGTTACGACTCCAACATATATTTTTACCGGCACGGTAAGGCACACGATGTACTCACGGGATGTTAAGCAGGTGACAACGCATCCTCATCCCAAACCCATCATCTTGTTAGTGGATGACGTTTTTGTAGCTCAATATTCTACTGCACACAGAAAAACTTAACAGTATGCCAGATTGTATAATGTTTCAATTACTGAAATGTTGCTTGCACAGTAGTAATTATAATAAACTCTTCATCATAATCAGGCAACGGCCTTGCCGCAGTGGATACACCGGTTCCCGTGAGATCACCGAAGTTAAGCGCTGTCGGGCGTGGGCGGCACTTGGATGGGTGACCATCCAGCCGCCATGCGTTGTTGCCATTTTTCGGGGTGCACTCAGCCTCGTGATGCCAATTGAGGAGCTACTCGACTGAATAGTAGCGGCTTCGGTCAAGAATACCATCATAACGACCGGGAGAGCGGTGTGCTGACCCCACTTCCCTCCTATTCGCATCCTCCTCTGAGGATGACACGGCGGTCGGATGGTCCCGGTAGCCCACTCGTGGCCTCAAGACGGAGTGCTAGCGCTTCATCATAATCAGATATTCTGTTAGCCAGCAGCCTATGTACTCGGTTTTACTGATTTTCTCAAGCATTCTAATCCAAATTGAAAATCATGTTGCAAATGACATTTTCTGTTTTTAAACTGATATTAAATCGTGATCTTAATTTTGCTTAGAATGACCTGATCGCCTTCTATGCTATCAGGGAGAATCACAGTGTCACGTGCGTGACGGCTAATCGTAAACGCGATCTTGATTCTTTTTTCACAGTCATCGAATATTTTTCTAAAGATATCTACAGAATATAATTACAAGAGCGTGCGATAATGTGCAATAATTACTGCCTCTGCGGTACAAACCAATGAAATAGCCATTTTGTAATTTTTTGAAATAACACAATAAAACGCTAGAGAATGTGGTAGTTATTCATCGAAAACACCACAGAGTTAATTGACAGGTATTCTTTAAGTTAGCAGAAGAATGTTTTTGGAGTACTTATTTCAGTACAGTGAGCTTGAGAAATTTACTTCTGCTCTGAAACGTAGAGCTTTTAACCGAACGAGATAGCTGTGGAAGCAGTGGCTAGTTATCTGAAGACGATAATCTTCGAAAGGTTTATCATGTTACATGTTGTGGAGTGCGTTTCCGAAGTTCACATACTTATATCAGATGACAAACGTATAGAATGAATTCTACATAACTGTCCACGGTGCTTAAAATACCGCAAGTAAAAAGAAATGAAGTAACATGTTTTTTAGAAACTGTTTGAGTTGCTTCATAACACCCTTAACGAGAATTGGCGACTAACAACTATGACGTTAGCGTAGATATCCAAGGTTGTCTCAAGATGTATACGCTATGGACTTGTTTTGTTAAGTCATAAGAAGATTGGTAAACGATAATGAAAACAGTGCAAGGCTAAACTGAAGTTTTAGTAGCTGTGGTTCGTTCCTTCCTATTGTGTATCGCATTACGAAAATACTATGGAATGTTCTTCAAAAAAAAAAAAAAAAAAAAAAAAATGCAGTTACCAAACAGTGACGTCTCATTCTGTATGTGTACAAAAAGTGGAATAACTGGAAGCTTCGGCTGTAAATGAGAACAACTTTTAATGAAAAGTTGTTGACAATAAAGCTAGCTTGTCGTGAAAAATTTGAAACAGTCTACACTATAACGGCAGCAAATAATTTCATAACAACGGTTCAACTGTGTCACCGAGCGAGGTAGCTCAGTGATTAGCACACTGGACCCCTCGTCAGGCCATCCCGATTTTCTGTGGGTTTACCGTGATTTCCCGAAATCGCATCAGGCAAATGCCGCGATGGTTTCTTTTAAAGGGCACGACCGATTTCCTCCCCAATCCTTGCATAATCTGACCTTGTGCTCCGTCTCTAATGACCTTGTCGTCGACGGGACGTTAAATACTAATCTCCTTCTCAACCGTGTCAATGGACCTGAACCATCTCCTCAACCGTGTCATTGCACCTGAGCCACAACAGGAATGTACAAATTTGTAATGCCAGAAAATATGTCCAAAGGAAAATTTGTACAGAATCTGAGATTTGGAAAAGATAAGCGCCTACTTAAAGATGAGGTAACATATGCAGAAAATAATCTGCAGAATAACAAAAAAAATTGTTTTCGGGGTAACATGATTCTTAGAGAAGGGCAGGTGAATAATTTGCGCCATACATTCGTGGCATTTTAGTAGAATTTGGTACTACGTGACAAGGAAACTTGCAGTTCACTGTCTCTACCTGAAAAAAATAGTTCCCTTAGTCGCATGAAACTTCGCCTGTACTGTACTGCACTCGCAATACTTTTGAATAGCAATGAGTGCCTTAGAGAGACGAGGTGGTCACGGGATTCGTGTGACAATGTACGGTCTTCTGCGAGGCCACATGGTTTGCCGTCGTGGCGATATAAGTGGCTGCCCGTCCATCAGGGTGATAACTGGAACAGCAGAGGTGAATCTTGCGAACTGGCCCAAGGACGTACTTACCTGCCTTCTTGAGCCATTCTGTCCACGGATTAGATGAAAGTAAGGCCGGTTGGCGTAGGTGCCTCTCCGAGTATTGTATTGGAACGATGTTGCGGAGTTCAGCAGTTAGGATCACTACGGCACTCAAATTCTATCATTGGCTTTCTAGTAGTTATCGTTTACGTTTCTCCTTATACACAAAACAGCAGTATTGAGTAGTATTCTTCGAGCAGCAATGGACAAAGGAATTACGACCCAGCACAGAGTGCCATAATAGCTCTCCCTGTACAGTTACAGACGCTTGCTGTCACTCCCCACGCAGCATCAAAATCCTTGAAGCTCCTTTAGCAGATGTTGCTTGTCTTTCGTTCGTTTCATCTTTACTCGAGGGTCGTACAAAGGTATTACAGAACGATAACTTTCTGTTAACTTCTTCAGATCGGGCTCTTACTACCTGATTCTTTAATTCCACTTTTACATTTATTTACTCGTATACTTCACAACTGACTGTGCAGTGTATAGAGTAATGTACTTTGTGCCAATATTAACAAATGTCTGGCCTACTCGATATCGCGTATTGAACGACGGAAAGAAGAAAGTCTATAAGCCACTGTATACGTCCTAATCTATCTTCTCAAGACCTGACTGCTGCCGCCTCCTTTCCCCACATATATTCAAGAAATTCGATGGTGGCAACAGAATTGCCGCATAGTCTTTCTCCGCTAACGCTTGTCTGCATTAATATCAAGGTTTCACCAGAACAAAGTCATGTAAGTTCACCAAACATCCCTACTACGCTTTTGTGTGGGATACACCATCTGGTTAGATTTTATCAATGTGTGTCTAAATCTGACAGTTTCTGCAGCCATGCCTCACTGATAACAATTCGTAACGCTGTCCCCCCACTCTAGAATTAGCCGCGCTAGCGACTTGTACTCTGCGGAAATGGAGCGGTTTGCACAGAAGCGAATGGTGTCGAGATCTGTATCAAACCAATCTTCGGATTGAAGATCATAACGATTACAGCATCTCGTAAGACTCTTCCTTTACAGATGCACAGCACTTTCCGAGAAATCTTTTAAACAATCTAAGACCTCCATTCGCCTTCCCTTACACTGATTTCATGTGTTCGTCCCATCTCTTATGGCTCTTAAATATTATCTCTGTATATTTATACAAAGTGACTTACGCTTCCTTAGGACACACCTGATGCTACATTAATTTCTGTAGTTTCTGTTGAACGTTATCCATCTAAGTTAGGACGAAGGGGAGCTTCAGCGGTAAATTTTTAATCTGTTTAATACAGATCGATTTCAGCTGCTGTGTAAGAATCTTCAGTGCAATGGTATCCAATTCATGATAACTCATCGTAAATTGAATGACTTGGATATAACTGCAGTGATGAGAGCTACACAGTAGCTGAAATAGATCTGCATTAATCAGATTAAAAATTACAACCCGTAGTTCCTTTCCTCCTACCTTTGATGTCATTAAAACGGTTCTGGAGCACACAGTTTCTCATGCAAACAAAGTCGAAGTTTGTTTCTGTCGGTAAAATATTCGTTGAGCTAATGGTGATACTGGATATGAACATATCTTGGTTAGTTTTGGTATATTCTCTAAGGTCTTTCCGAAATGTGTTGGAAATTTGTTTGTTCGCTACTACTGACTCCCTCGCTAGCCACACCCGCATAGTTCGTAGGTGTTAGATATACAGACATCTTTGAAAGTGTAGAGAAAATCTGTTCACAAAAACCTAGCTGCAACCAATTTCTACTTGGCAGTCACAAAATTTGGCACGTACTAGAAAATCAACTGTGTATTCTGCTCTCTCAACTATAGAACACCATAATATCGTTTTGTACAGTGTGATCCACAACAAAAAACACGTCACGCTGTCTATTCCGCAGCCGGATTAATAGTTTATGCAGTCGAAGAACGACACTATTACCCTGTAGGGGAGTATGTACAGTTGTCTAAATCTCTCATTCAGTGTTTCGTATAGTTCTTTGGAATGTGTATCCATTCCAGTTAAAGTGGTACGAGAGAGGTACTGGCTGATGGAAGCTGTGAAGTTGGTCGTAAATCGTGCCTAGATAGATCATTAAGTAAGAGTTTTGTTCGAAAATCTCTAATATAGAATCCCAATATATGCTGCTTCCCTTTTCAAAGAAAAAAATATTCACCACAAGTTAGATTTTTCCCTCACTACTGCGCTGAAAAAGTGTTCAGATAAAAAGTTTCAGCTGAGGCAAGATTTAGAGCACTATCATGTTGCCTAGGAAAAGTACTTTGTTTTCTTTATCTCGTAATTTTCAATTACTTGGTTTGCCGCGATGTCATTGAAACGTAGTTTCCTCTCAGAGGACCAGAAAACACGATATTGTTTTTGATAATGCCATTCGTTCATTAAGTCATACGTAAGACAGTAATAAGCGCAACCCAGCGTTAAAAGAGCCTTCAGAAGAAACAGGGTTCAGTTCCCATTCCGGCAGTCCAGATTTACGCCTTTATGGCTTTCCTACTTCAGTTATGGCAAATGATATGATGACTCTTTATACGCCTAATTTCCTGCGACATCTTGGCCCCTCTCGAACTTATACTGAATCACTATAGCTCTGTCAAGGAAGCCCAAAAATGTCGAGTAGCAGCAAAATTTCGTGTAGTTCCAAATTTTTGTATAGCGGTAGAAATGAGTGTCATGAACAGCATGCTAAAAATTGCTACTTGTGGGGTGTGAGCTTTTTTTATGTTTATGTTTTCCGAATATCTCGAAGCCTTAGCTTCTACCGAACGTCTTTCCCACTACAAAATTAAATTACATTAAATTTCCTACAAAAATGTCGACCATTGTTTCTTTAGGACTCGTAGTTTTCCCGTTGCAGGGGATAAAATAACTGCAGATCATTAAAATGGCGTTTTAATGGTAAATAAGTACAGTTTACTGTTGAATGAAGGGGCTTAGGAACATATATTAGAAGTGTGTGCCACGTCCAGGTGCCGTAGAACTATATTGAAGGATAAATTGTGCTCTGGGGTTGTAAAAGGTTGGACGGAACAGGAATGGAGAGTAGAAGCACAAGAAAACATACGTCGCCAGGGTGTGGCCATGCAGTTCCCTACTTCATGAGTCTACTAATTGAACAGTGGGCGGGTGATTCCGCACTCTATCTACCCAACTACGTCACAAGAAGCAACTACAGGGTGTTCCACAAACAGCGATGCTGTACAGTGTGCCTCATGAATCACTGGGGGCGCAGTGTGCAGACATGACCCAGAGGGAGTGAGGCGGGAGGGGATGATTATTTACACAAAACGTTTTAACAGTACATAGAATACAGGCATGACTTGCTAATACACAAACACAAGATAAGCGTGTGAACAGAAAATATATAAAATTTGGCACACTGTTCTCCTCTGCCAGAGCGGAAATCGATTCTTACTCATCCGGCACTGCACCTACAGCATTCTTTCGGGAAAAGCAACTTCGATCCTAGCTCGCTTTGGATTTTGCAGAGAGACTACACATCCCTAGCCTTTCTTGTCCATGTCTCTCACGCGAGTGAGATTACTGACCACATTACACTTACAATTTACGCAATTCTCGCCCACTGTTTATAGGAATATATTGTACATTAAAGCTCAGTTAATCTCACAAATAAGTAACTCCTCTGTATAAACACGAAGTAATTTTGTCTACTTGCATAAGAGAACTTGACAGAATACCCTGCGGAGGTATAGTCGGTTTTCGAAATGAAAAGCGGGCATCGTTCGCAGTTGCCTTTCCCGAAAGAATGCTGAGCTTCCATTTGGTATGGCTATGAACCAGTTTCCCGTCTGGCGGTATAGAACATTATGCAGAAATTTACGTAGTTTCTGTAGACATGTGTATGTTGTGTTAGTATTATCAGTAATCCGTATCTGTATGCTACGTAGTTTAATGCACGTTGTGGAAAGTTAAAACCCCCAGGCCTGCCTGGTCACTGCGTCGCCAGAGATATATAAGGCGGGCAGCAGAAGGTCGGTGTAACTTTGCGAAACAGGCTGTAGTGACTTCTTATGATGCAGTCGGGTAGACAGAATGCCGAGCACCTTCTCGCTCTTCAGTTTGAGGAGGCAACTGCGTGATCATATCCGGCGACATACGTTTCCTCGTGCTTCTACCTTCCACCCCCGGCCCCCTTCACTTTTACAACCCCAGAATACAATTTATCCCTTAATAATGCTCCACTGCAACTGGATGTGGTACACCCTTTTAACATTTATTCTTAACCCCCTTCATTTAACAGTAAACAGTAATTTTACACTAATAAAACACTATTTTTAATAATCAGTAATTTTTATGTCCCACGTAATGTGGGAATCTTTAGTCCCAGAGAAAAAATATATACGTCTTTTTTTGTAGGAAATATGATGTAGCTTAACTTAGAGCTGGAAAAAGAATTTCTAGTTATTCTGGAGTAACTTAAAAAAATTACCCCTAAACGACCCTTCTCCCCCCACCCCTCCACTTTTACGCTCGCTCACACTCCACCGGTGGGGAGTTTCAGTATATTGTCCATGACACTCCCTTCTACCACTATACAAAAATTTACGACTACAGGATTTTTCCCCCAATTTCTCTTGGTTGACTAAACTACTAGTGATCGCATTTTAGACGGTACGTTACTCCGCAATGTCTCCATCTTCCTTCTCTGTTAGCAGAGCACCTCTGCATTTTAGAATTCAATAGACTAGCTAATAATGTGAGAACGCTGTTTGTGGGTGTTTATAGATAAAGAATCCAACGATTATGGTGAACTGTCACGAAAGTTTGTTTGTGGATAACAAAGCAAAGAGTTTTTTTTTCCAAGCGGACCCCAAAGCAGTATTGTTAATGCATTTTTGAGGCTTTTTGTAACCTACTTCCACTGCCTGAAAGTACCTGTGGTGAAGCACTAACTTCTTCTTTGAACTTTCTCGATCTGCTCCTGTTAACACAACTCAGAAAGGGTCGCATACGATCGTGTAATACTCATGAAATAGTCACAGGATTGTTGAATGAGAAGCAGCGCTGCGACTGTTTAAAATCTTTCTTCAAGGAAACGACGGATTTCGCCAACAATATTTGCATCATCAGGTGTTTACCTGTAGACAAATATATAGAACAACTTATTAGAATTTTGTTCATGGCAGACAAAGGAAAATAAAAACGATTAATTTTGTGCCTACTTACAGTCAGTTCATAAAGGCATTATCTTTAAAAACTGGAAAAAGCACATCCCCCAACATTCTCGTCAAGGTTGTTAAAACTTCTAACTCGCAAATGTGCGACCGCCCATAAATAAAAAGTGGTCAGTGTGAGCCACTCTGCAGCTTACGGTAACTTTAATACTGGCAACGGCAACGCTTCCTCCCGAGGCTATATACATGTGACATTATTCTGACAGTTTCAAACGAGGTTCTTTTGCAGAATAACCTTATAAATTGTTGATTTTGTACCCCGTTCTGGCGCTTTCTTTTTTAGGCGTCTGTACGGCCGTAGCTCTCATTTTATTATCTATGGACATTAGCACATTTGCGAATAAGAAATTTTAAATACCTTGATGAGAATGTTGGAAGTTGATTTCTGTGGCTTTTAAACAAATCGTTTTATGGTTTGACTGTAAGTGAACGCAAATCTATTCACTTTTATTTTCCAGTACGTGTCATTGCCAAATTTCTAATTAGTTGTATTATGTATATGTATGCAGATAAACACGTGATGACGAAACTATTGTTTTCAAAATCACTCGTGTCTTTGAATAAAGATTTTAAACAGTCACGGCGGTCCTTCTTCTTCAATATGGAACATTTCGATTGTGGATGCTCTGCATATGAAGTGTTATAGTCACAGGATTGTTTCTTAAGATCTAGCGGTGCCATCCTCGCTACTAGGGAAGGGACTATCGAAAATCCGCTATAATGCATGTGTAAATTTATAATGAATATTCATTCACTGAACAAGCGTTCCTTGCAGCAGACTTTCATTGCACTGTCGTTATTGGTGGAGAGCGCCGTCGTTGCTGCACCAGCCGCTCGATCGCACCAGCCACCAACCTCGAGATGTCGACCTCCGTCGCCATCATTCGCCCTCGGCCCGCAGTATGGAGCCGCCGCCCCGAGATGTGCGGTGCTGGACCTCTCTGGAGGCGTCTCCTCCAGTTTAGGCTCCCCATTCTCCAGAAAAGACGTCTAAGGTGAGACTCCTTCCTCCACAGAGTCCTGTCCGTTCTCGGCCGCAGGGCAGGCTTCGCTGAAGTAGGTCTTTCGAAGCAGTACGGTGCTCCAGCGACAACGTACTCCAGGACGGAACCTTCGAAGCAGTATGGTGTGCCTGCTTCCTTTGGAAGCCTGAGGCCTGTGGCCTGTAAATGTCTCCCTTTGTACGTTGTGCCAGGGTATTGATTCGTGCTGTGTGGTGTCCAGAATGCTGTCTATAAGTAAGCTACTGTAGTTTCTCTACCGACGATGATTAGTTGAGACCATACCGGCGTTACTTCTACATCAGGTGTTGCATAAATATTGGGCATTGCCTAATATCGATTGTCTCCTTCACATATGCGATAAGTGTCTTACTAGATTCCCCTAGAAAACGAACGCGGTCAACCGTCTTGAAACTGAGTGAAGATACACACTAATCAGCCAGAACGTTTTGACCACAGACCTTCTACTGATACAAACCTCTCCAGGTAACAGTAGCGTCACCTGGCGAGGAATGATTGTTAATCAGACACAGACACGGTGCGTATAGTACCAGCAAGTGTGCTGTCAGTGTGCAGAATGGGAAAGTGGCTCGAGGTATCTGAGCCTGGCGGAGGGTCCTGAGGCTCGGCACCAACATTTCGGAAACTGCACGACTTGTCGGGTGTACGAGGACTGCTGCGGTGAGTGTCTTCAATACGTGGAGAAATCACGATGAAACCATGTCCAGACGTCGTTGGGTTGGGCAGACACCGCTCATTACAGATGTGACTTCGTAGGCTGCAGAGACAGCTAAAATAGGAAAGGCGGCGAACTGTGGCGGAACTGATATCAGACTTTAATTCTGGGCAGAATACAAGTGTGTCTGAAAACACGGTCGATCGAACACCCCTAACGATGTGTCTCTGCAGCCGACGACCCATGCGTGTGCAGTGTTAACACACCAACATCAGCAACTATGACTGAAATGCGGACGTGACCTTCGGCACTGGACGATGGCGTAGCGGCAGAGCGTTGGGTGGTCTGGTGAATGATATCTTCTTCATCATACAGATGGGATGGCGAGAATCCGTCGTCTTCCAGGGAAACGGCTTCTTGATACTTGTACTGAGACGAGCTGGCAGCGGCTCCATTACGCTCGAGGGAACATTCACGGTAACATCCATTGGTCCAGTGAAACTTGTGCAAGGCACCATGATGACCATGGAGTTTCATACGCTGGTTGCAGACCACGTACACTCCTTCATGACGATCATGTTTTCGGACGGCAGCGGCATTTTTAACAAAATAGTCCGCCTTATCACAAGGCCAGGGGCGTGTTGGAAGGATTCGAGGAAAACAGTGGCGACTTCCAGTTGGTCTGCTGGTCCCCCAACTAACCAGATTTGAACCCGATCGATCACACCTGGACCGCCGGGGTGGCCAAGCGGCTCTAGGCGCTACAGTCTGGAACCGCGCGACCGCTACGGTCGCAGGTTCGAATCCTGCTGCGGGCATGGATGTGTGTGATGTCCTTAGGTTAGTTATAGGGGACTGATGACCTCAGAAGTTAAGTCCCATAGTGCTCAGAGCCATTTGAACCATTTTTGATCACATCTGGGATATGGTTGAACGTGAAGTCGGAGCTCATCGCTTCCTCCCCGGAATTTAGGGGAATTAACTGACTTGCGTGTTCAGATGTGGTGGCAACTCCCTGCAGCAAACTACCAAGGCCTCATTGCTTCCAAGCCAGGACGCGCCACCGCTGTTATCTGTGCTAAAGGTGGACATAGTGGCTATTAGGTAGATAGTCATAATGTTCTGGCTGATCAGTGTATCAAGGGCAGCGCAACCTAAGGAATACTTTTGTTCTATATAGTTACCCTCTTGTCTTTTATTTCAAAATAATCTGTATTTATCGAATTCTGAAATTGTCAATAAATTTTCTCAAAAGGAAGTAAATAAATAAATAAATAAATAAAATGATTCTGAGCACTATGCCACTTAACTTCTGAGGTCATCAGTCGCCTAGAACTTAGAACTAATTAAACCTAACTAACTTAAGGACAGCACACACATCCATGCCCGAAGCAGGATTCGAACCTGCGACCGGAGCGGTCGCTCGGCTCCAGACTGTAGCGCCTAGAACCGCACGGCCACTCCGGCCGGCAAATAAATAAAAAAATAAAAAAAGATGCAAAACAAGGTGTATGGAACATGCTTCAATACTTCGTCGACCCTATATAAAATATGTTTCTATTATTCATAAACAACTTCTGCATTTGCCAGTAATAATAGGGAACTCTTGTCTTTTATCATGATTAAGAATGTTCTATTGAATACAACGTAACAACAACGGTTATATAGATTTTCTTACGTTTGTGCATTTAAAATGTACTTGCATGAAAAGTAACTGCATTGGTTACATAAAAGAGGGCAGCAGTTCCATGATATAATAATTTTTATTACTCATAAAAAGCAAATTATTTTCTTTAAAGGTGTAAGACATAAAATGCAGTAAAACTGAATGATGTGAGTTTCTAATTATGTGAAAAACAAACGAAAACAAAACAAACACAAAGAAATAAACAGAAGTCGTCGACTCCCAGTTCTTCTACAACGCAGCCATTTATGTTTCTTTCCCTACGAGTGCTACCAATGTTACCGGTAATCCTGCCATTTATTAATCGTATTGCGTACTGTTACAAAACTATAAAACCGTAGTTTTGCTATAGCACGTAAGATTATACCACAGAAAGTTGATGCAGTATGCCCAGGAATAAAGCGGCCTTGTCTCGTAAGCATGACATGAGTTAGCTGTTTCCTGCTCGTCCAAACTTCGAGTCACAAAGCGGGAGTGGTTAATCACAGTCTCAATTATTGTATATTGCTTTTTGGGAGTGTTATTTCGTCGTTCTGTAAGTTAATCATGTAAAATACGTCGTACTCTGTGAATGAAGTGGAATGGATAGTAGAAGTTTACATACGTACTCGTTCATTTAAAAAGACAAGGGAATTTTTTTCTTGAATAGTTCACAAACTAATAATCTTGAAAAAAATAATGTTGAAGTAAACAACAAAATGATGGTCCAGCAACGATTTTTCCACAGTTAAGCATAACCTTAAAAGCCTTCAGATTGAAAGCTGGAAGTTGCTGCGAACATATAACAGAAAATTACTTCTAGCCCGAAAAAAATCTCTCAATTGATTTTCGCAACATATTTCTCATTCTGTACATAATGTTATTACACCTTACCTCTCGAACCTTACCTAGTTTCATGTGTTCAGGCACTACTTCCTGCTGATCAGGTAGTGATGGTTAAGAAAGTGAATGGTAGCTTAGAAAGGTTGTGGATCGCCATCTTGACCCGACGACGCATTTGATGACTGATTAAGTACGCTTTCATCTTCCTTGGCATGTTACTAGCGAGACTAGTCGCAAGTGGAACACCGCAAACCGTGACATTTTGCATCAACTTTCTCTTCATTGTTACAACAGAAGTTTGGTGCGGGATTTCTGGTAGTGTGCTTGTTGGCCCGATGTTCTTCGAAACCATTGTGAATAGGGAGGCCTATATTCAGTTTTTCGAGAACTCTTTCAGTTAAAGCAGGATTGAAGGCAGAAATTCGTGTCTTACCACTAGCCGCGCTTTCACAAAAGAACGCACAAAACGCAAACATTTGCGGCCGCCTTATTCGCCGGACCAGTCTGGTTGTGACATTTTACTATGGGAATATCTAAAAGGAGAACTGTGCGCAGTTAACCCTTGAAAGGTGGACCAACTAAAAGAGAACGTAAATCGGAGTACTGAAACAGTCGATGTTGCAGATTGAATACGATTCCACGAACACAAAAATGCATAGACGTGCACTTCGTACATTTTCAACATACATTGCAACTATTTATATTGTCGTAATAACAAAATAGGAAACAATTCATTTCAAAATTACTGAGGTGACACATGTCATGGGCTAGCGATACACATATACTGATGGCGGTAGGACCTCATACACAAGGTATAAAAGGGAAGCTCATAGGCGGAGTTGTTATTTCAATTCTAATGATCCATGTGAAAAGGTTTCCGCCGTGGTTATGGTCAGCGCTAACAGACAAGCAACACTCTGTGAAATAACCACAGTAATCAGTGTGGGACGTACGACGAACGTATCCGTTAGGCCAGTGCGGCAAAATCTGGTATATTGCGTTATGGCGGCAAACGACCAATGAGTGCCTTTGCTAACAGCACATCGCCTGCAGCGCCTCTCCTGGGCTCGTGACTATATCGGTTGGACCCTAGGCGACTGACAAATTGTGGCCTGGTCAGGTGAGTCGAGATTTCAGTTGGCAAGAGCTGATGGTAGGGTTCGCGTGTGCCGCAGACACGGCAGTGCCATGGACAAAAAGTTTCAAAAGGCACTGTGCGAGGTGATGGTGTCTCCGTATTGGTGTGGGCTGTGTTTACATAAAATTGACAGGGTCCTCTGGTCGAAATGTACCGATCACTGACTGGAAATGGCTATGTTCGGCTACTTGGAAACCATCTGCAGCCACTCGTGGACTTAATGCTCTCAAACAACGATGTAGTTTGTAGGGATGACAATGATCCATGTCACCGGGCCACAATTTTTCGCAACTGGTTTTAAGAACATTCTGGACAGTTCTAAAAAATGATTTGACCATCCAGATCTCCCGACATGAACCCCGTCGAACATGTATGGGACAAATCGAGAGGTTAGTTCATTCACAAAATTCTGCATCTGCAACAGTTTCGCAGTTATGAACCGTGACAGAGGATGCATGGCTCAATGTTTCTGCAAGAGACTTCCAACGACTTTTTGAGTCCTTGCCACGTCGAGTTGCTTAACTAAGTCCGGCAAAGGAGGTCCGACACCGTATCAGGAGGTGCCCCATGACTTGTGTCACCTCAGTGTAGAATAATGTTTTTCTATGAATGAATGTGCGTATTATTGACGTGTTGTAATATGTAGCTACTACCTGTTTTTAAGAAGCATGTTAAAGTGACTGAATAAAAAGTAATCAGCGTAGCTTATTTCTGCACTATTATAGCGTGCATTCCACAGACCCCAAACCACCACCATTTGCGACTTCAATTGTGTCAAACGAGAGCTCATTGGAAGACAGGATAGAGGTCTGGGCTGCATGGGCTGTTACAGATGCATGCGCAATAGGTGAAGAGTGACTGAGAAACTGGCAGAGAAGAGGAATGCATGGCGGTATCAAAACGCTTTGTCACTTGGACAAGTGTCTAAGAAGTAATTGTTCAGTACATACTGCCTTAACCACAAAAAAAATCTAATAATCAGGAACAGACCATCAAGTCAGAAGTTAAAACAATGGATGCCAATGAAAGGAAAAATGGTGCTTCATACAACCATAATTCACACTCAGCGACAGCAAAATCAAATTAAAAAATGATGTAACAAAACAACATTGTACATTATTGGCACATATAGATACTGAGTATCAGCAATACGTTTTTGTTCCTTAAGAGGAATGAGGAAGTAAAGGGTTAGGACAGAACATGGATTCTATATGTATAAAATGAACAGAGATTAAAATCAAGAATTAGGAGTAAATAAGAACGACAGAAAAGTAGATTATTTCTTAAAACTGTTGTATATTCATGTTCTATCTTTGCTCCTTTCATGCAAGGAAAGCAATCAGTCATGACTAGTAGGCACATTAATGGAATATGAAAGTACGAAAAATAGTATTATTATTAGTATTAAAATTCATTTTATTTACGATTATCAAGGTACAAAAATCATTCGCATGTAGATGTTTGAGCAGTTGGGAAGTATGTGACAAGCTCAGAAAATCATTGGAAATTAGATAACAAAAAATCTAAAATAAATAATGTATGTCTATGAGAATTTCGTCCTGATAGAGCCAAAACAACTGAGCATCATCGTCTGTATTGGTATCCGCCATTTCCAGCTCCAGCTCCGGCGCGCCCTCTGCCGTAGCCGTATCCGCCAGTGGAGTAGGCGGTGAGTCCGGTGTCCTGGTACTCTATGGTGGGCCTGTAGCCGCCCTCGTCCGCCTGGTAGGATACGATCTGCTTGCGGCCGTCAGGCAGCAGCACGCGGTACTGGCCCAGGGTGCTCTCCCCCTGCCTGGACTCCTCTTGTCCAAAGTCACTCAGCGTCTCGCCGTCTTGCACCGAGTAGCTGAACTCGTAGTTGGCCGGCTCCTTTGGCATCAACAAAGAGTCATGTATAGCACTACCAGGTACATAAACTATAACTACATTTTTCGTTGACCAAATACTGAACTATCCACAGGTTATAGGGTCTTTGATAATCATCTGTCACAATCCTAAAATGGAGGTAAGTTTCATTTATCTGATACTGAACTATGATATAACGATGTAGACAGTGTGACAGGTAAAGTTTGGGTCGATCCAGGGAGCATGCACAGGTAACTGGAGTGATTAAGGAGACTGCTCACCGTTAAGCGGGAAATACAGGTTCGAATCTGGGTCTGGTACAAATTTCCATACGTCACTATTGCTTAGTACAGGGGTGTGCAACTTTTTAGCTTAGGTGGGCCATGTTGGAAGAGTACGAGTATTTTTGGCCGCTCGTATAATACTTAACACTAACACACTGAACAAAAAAGAGAGGAGGGAAAGGGACGGTCATAGCTTTACATAGACCGAATTTTTTTCCATTTTGTGATAGACGCTGATTCAAGGGCTGGATTGCTCCTTACTTTGGGCCACACGTGGCCCATGGGTTGAACACCTCTGGTATAGTACACCTATACCTAATGTAGCTGATGTCAGGGAATTCATCTTAACTAAATTAATTTCGAATTATCTGAAAGAATTATATGAGCTTCCTCTGCTTCTGTCAATAACCTCACAATAGAAAGCAGAAGATACTTAAAAATAGCAGTACAGTTTTACACGTGCCTTGTTGTAACATGTTCGATAAGGACAAAAATATATCATCTAAAATCTTATATATGGTATAGGCTACTACATCTGAGTCTAGAAAGGAACCGGCGTTTCTTGAAAAACTAACGCAATCTAATATGCATTTATTTCACAATACGGAGCGATTTCCCTAAGGCCAAAAATAAAAGAACATGTAAACCATCAATTTTGGTATCTTATAAGAAACTCTGCGTCTCACACGGAATAAACATTAAGAACTGATTTCCTAGCAAATATCAGCTTTAGAAATTAATGTAGGCTCTCTCTGAAACGATAATCCAACCAAAAATTGCAAACTGAAAACATAGATTGAATAAGAATCGCAAATATGACTATAGAAACACGGCAACTGCGAATCTCTCCAGTAAACAAACCCTACTAAACGAAGAAAATTACTGGACTATACCTTTTTCTTCATGTACCAAGTATAAAAATGACTTCTCTCTTGTACATTCACCTTACATCTCCAGACTTCGTCACAGCTCGAAACTGAAAGGCATCATTAATTTACTTTTATTTCTCCTAACATTTATGAAGATAAATGAATAACACTCTCGCTGTCTTACAGACACTTCGATTGTCGTAGAGACACTATGAACTAGCTACAAACTGATTTATCGTGTCAAAGGCCCTTTTCTTCATTAACTGGTGGGATATATGCCTTATGAAATCGGTTTTCTAAAATTCAGCTGAAAACTGCAAAATGTAAGTCAAGTGAAAGTTTTCTTCTATCCAATCGGCATTCAAATACCCCTTGGGCTATTTGGATAAATTTCCCTATATTGATCAAAGTGAGTTTCCGTGTGTCTACTTCGAAATGGGCACCGTTGATTTCCGTTTCCATTTTTTTTCTTTTAGCACTTGAGCTTCATCTGTAATGATTTCATTGGTGACAGGATACTAAACCGAAATATAAGACTACATACCGTATCCTTCTTTGAGGTGGTCTTTTCTCACACGAACATGTTACTATGAAAGTTGGTTGTTTCATTACGATAACCCACGTTTTATTGAAATAATTTTGCAAATTTTCCCTCTGCAAATGTTTAACGTCTCATACGATTTGGTATGAATAGGATGCACTAAATAATGACATCCAGAAGTGATTCTGCATTTAGTTTCCCCAAAGTAAATACCCTGTGCCACTTCTCCAGCCTATTTTGAGCTCACTTTAATCATAGTAGTGGTGTAGTAACTACGCCTACTATTAATTTTATATTAGTGGTTTTTTGCTCCACTGGCTTAAATATTTTTTCCTTCGAGTTAAATTTGTGAGAGTAATATTCTTTTAGAGGCTTCACCTAAGTATAACAGAGTACAAAACACTTCTCCCACAGGGAGATGTGGTTGAGGAAGTGCACTGTAGCTTTGTAAACTAGTCTATCATTCGCAACGAATAGAGTTTAGAAGAGCATACGGGTCGACAGATACAGATATGCACGGAACTTAACACAGCAAAGGCTGCAGGCCACTACTGTCTGATGAACATGTCTTAAGCGTACGTAGCCACTTTGGAGGATCAGATATTCGGTGCTCAGAAGGCTGTGTGTTTCTAGAACGTTCTGGAAGCTTCATGGCCTAGTGCGAGAGACATTCAACGTGGCATGGGCTTTGGATGCATAATGGGTGAGGTATCTAAATGTTTCATGATGTCTCAAAGCAGTGCTGTCGATTACAAATTAACATGTTCTTTAAGCCAATAGGAAATCAAGATGAGTGGGTAAGATCGTTAATAGATCAACTGCACTTCGATCATAGATCTCAAATCATTTGTAATATCGGTGTTCGCACTTGCACTCGGTCTCATAGAAGGATAAACTGGGTGAATCACTTAAAAGTAGCACCGCAAATATTGCGGAACTGGAAAGTGCTATTGACGTGCGGTTTTCACAGAATGAATTGGCAGTCAGGGACTCGTACTGTTAGCAACTAAACGGATTGTGATAATAGTCACAAAGTATATTTTTTGTGCAAGATTACACTTCACTTTTTAAATTACAACAAATCCTATTGACATTGACGAATTAAAAGCAGGTAAATTAGAATGTCAATGGCATTTTTTGCAAGATTATAGAGGGAGTCGTTGTCAAGATGTCGTACTTTGAAAAATTTCCACACCGACACTGCGTACCTGGTAGGTACGATATTGTTATGCTTGCTTGCAGTGGGCTTGTGTGTACCTAGTGTATAACAGTCCCAGCAGTAGGTACTGAGGGGGGGCATAGTGTTTACGAATGAACAAAAAGTCACTAGTATGGTGTATGGAGAGTGTAGGCAAAATGCAGTTCATTTTGTACGGTGTATGCGGAAAGATTTCAAAATAGATGTCAACCATCTCGGCAATTATTTATCTACCTCTTCAACCAGTTACGTGAAAATGGTATTGTAATACCTAGACAAGTTACGACAGGAAAAGGGAAAATTAATGGTTGATTTGGTGGAATAGACCAAACAGAGATGTCATCGGTCTCATCGGGTTAGAGAAGGATGGGGATGGAAGTCGGCAGTGCCCTTTCAAAGGAACCATCCCGGCATTTGACTAAAGCAATTTAGGGAAATCACGGAAAACCTAAATCAGGATGGCCGGACGCGGAATTGAGCCGTCACCTCTCGAATGCGAGTCCAGTGTCAGAACCACTGCTCCACCTCGCTCGGTGGGAAATTAAGGTTATTGCAGCTTTTTCAGTTGATCTGCACGTTAACTCCCACACAATCACCCGAAGAAATGGCATACGTCAGGCAAGTGTCCTGTAAGTGTCCTACGCATTATCGACATAGGTTCCATACCTATCACATCTCTCTCCATCAAGAGTGGCATGGAAACAAGTATGAGAACCGTATAAAATTCTGTAAATGGACATTACAACAGGATACTCCAAATTATCAAGTATCTTGTTTGATGATAAACCCACATTTACCAATGATTGTCAGGTAAAGCCGGCCGGGGTGGCAGAGCGGTTCTAGGTGCTACAGTCTGAAACCACGCGACCGCTACGGTCGCAGGTTCGAATCCAGCTAAGTCCCATAGTCCTCAGAGCCATTTGAACCTTTTTTTTGTTGAGGTAAACAACCGAAACATGCACTGTTGGTCTGTTGACAATTCCCGTTGGCTTAGTTAGGTGGAACGTCAGCATCCATGGAGTGTGAACGTGTGGTGTGGGATAGTGAACCATCAGCTCATAGGCGCATTATTCATAGATGGAGCACTGAACGCGCAAGAGTATCGCAGCTTGCCAACAGATCATCTTCCACTGCTACTAGAAGACGTTCATCTGCAAATTAGTAAGAACCTGTGGTACCAAGATGATGGCTGTCCAGCCCATAGTGCACGAAGTACTACAAAATGTCTTCACGAATTGTTTCCAAATTGCTTTACTGGACGTAGAGGACCTATACCGTCGCCGGCCCTTTCGCCAGATTTGACCCTGTAGACGTTTTTCCGTGGGAAAGCAGAAAGGTGCTCTCTACAAGCACATGTCATCTATACACGATGATACACAACGACGTATTACTGCAGTCTGCTCGGACATCGCCGCTAAAATGCTAGCAGGTGTGGAGCACTCGTTCCATACAAGACTGGAAACGTATACCGCGGCTGCCGGTGGCTTTTTGTCTCTTTACTGTTCAGAATCTTGTTGTTTAGTGCATACTACGAGAGGCATTGTACAAGTGTGGGTGTGAGAAATTTTCAAAATATGATACCACGTAAACGACTCGCACTAGAGTCCTCTAATAAACATCACTGAGAGTCTAATTTACTCTGCTTTTAGTCTGTCTGTTGATTGAAATAGGCATTGTTGCATTGAAAAAAAGTGTATGTTTGCACAACAAACACTGCTTAAATATTATTACAATGTGTTGTTTTGTTCACAATACAAGACATTGACTGTGAAAAACGCACGTCAATAGCACTTCGAATTTTCACAATATTGACAGTGCAAGTTTTAGAGGATTCAAAAATGGTTCAAATGGCTCTGAGCACTATGGGACTTAACTTCTGAGGTCATCAGTCCTCTAGAACTTAGAACTACTTAAACTTAACTAACCTAAGGACATCACACACATCCATACCCGAGGCAGGATTCGAACCTGCGACCGTAGCGGTCACGCGGTTCCAGGCTGTAGCGCCTAGAACCGCTCGGCTTTTAGAGGATTCACCCTGTGTAGACTTGAAGAGCCGAATGCTAATAGTAGGGAATGTTGGCCGTTGGAACACGACAGCTGAGTAGAGATAATAATTAAATTATTGTATATGCATGTCAGCAATGTACCAAATTGTGAAACAGTATAACTCGGCCTGTATAGATTTTCGTAAATACAGGACAACGCGCTGTTAATCATGACCCTGGACCTATGGCGTGGATAAGTTTTATCGCTCTTTGCTTCCCGTTTGTGAAATTTCTGAATTTGTTTAACACATTCACACGCTGATAGCTCTTTGGCTGCGTGTTTAAGTAATTTTTTCCAGTGTGAGAAGGTTCCAACCTTGAACTATTTCCAATTTTGAGAGACAGTGTTGTTACTAGCAAAATCTATCTCATTTCCTTCTTTTAACTACATCATTCAGCGGCTTCCTTTTCGTTCCCAGGCCTCAATCTTTTGCAGTATTTCTTTAATAGTAGTTACATCATGTGTGAGGTAAAAAGCCGCCAAAGAAACCAAGATTCGGAACACTGACCCAGGGGAGAAGCGTAGGGTCTGCGCCAGTAAAAGGAATTGAGCGACGCCAAGCAATTGAGCGACGCTCAAGTAACCGTGGCAGTTATTCGGAATCTTTTTTATGTTCCTCAAAATATTTAAGTTCAGCAAAAAAAGGAATGAGAGTGATAAAATGCTTCGGCTATCCATTGAAATTTAAATCATTTCCGGAATTCCTCCAATGCACTTCGAGTTTGCTCGGTCTATTGTTTAATGTCTATTGTTTTACCACGCCCTTTCCCATGTAAAATCAGATTTATACCATCTGAGGAACAGTAATATTAGTTAAAAATTAAATATATTTGGATCAGTAAATTCAGATACTTACGGCCATAGAATCTTCTTGCCCTCCAGCGCGGCCGTAGCCGAATCCGGGCACTCCATAGACTGGAGACAGGCCTCCAGCGTTACCAGAGGGCGCACCGTACTGAGTGGAGAGCGCGTCACCAGAGTAAGAAGGGGCGCCGTACTGTGTGGACAGACCGAGTCCTCCAAAGCCAGCTGCACGGCCAGCTGCCGAAGGAGCACCATAGCGAGTGGAGAGACCACCGCCGATCCGCCTACCGGCTCCAAACCTCCTGGAGGAGGCGCTTCTAAAGCTGGAGGAGACACGAGCCGCTGGACCCTGGCTGGAAGCGCCTGAGCGACCGAAAGCGGCGCCTGTCAGCGCAGGAGCTCCGTACTGCGTGCTGAGGCCGTTGGCTGCTGGTGCGCCGTACTGAGAGCTGAGAGAGGAGGCCGAGGGAGGTCCGTACTCAGAGCTGGGAGGCAGGTACGAGCGGCTGACTGGCGGTTCAGCGACGACCGACAAGAAAAGCGTACTCAGGAGGACATAAACCTGTTGACCAAATATAGAAATTTAGTTAATAAATATTGATAATAAATATATTTATACACTGATAAGGCATCATATTTAAATTATTAGAATAAATGAGCTCCGAGTTAAGTAAAATAGAATTTCTAAATTAATACGGCAAATGTCACCCATACTACAACAAGGGGACATAGTGAAGTGATTGGCCAGGATGAGGATAATGTAGTAAAATTGTAACATCCCTTCTGACATCATTTCAGTTCCTGTCGTGACATTCGTAATCTACTGAAATCATTTGCGACTAGCTGAAACACTGAACCAGCTTGATATGCAGACCAGCCTACCAGAGTTTTACCAACAAGATAATAAGAAATGACGAGGAAACATAAGGGAGTTGAAGTCTGGACTAGGTTAGTGATGATGTAACTCAGCAGGTGCGCACCGACCACGGAAGTCAAGTGTTTTATTCAAGTCACAAGAGCTCAATATCACAAACGGACATCAAAGAGTGATATTATTTGTCCATGTGCCCTCTCTTTAGTTTTTGAAAATATGAGTTGTTCGAATCGCGAATGAATTATCACCGTTACGGTACTATGATCTCAACCTACTACTAAAGTTCCACCACTTATTGTAGTAGTTTCTTAAGGTGTGTAACCAAGATGCTTTGTAATCTGACCCATACATTGAAATTTGTCAGACTTCACCCAATATATACCATAAAATGGAATATATTGTTCAAATGCTCCAGATTCTTTCAAAAAATAGTTATAATTTAGAAAATGATCAATACAGTTTTATATGGCAGAGCACGCTGGAGCATGGTTAGTAGAGCTACATATACTGACATTACCAGACCGTTTTGGCAATGAATAAAAATGTAATTTAATTTGTCGACCGCGTACCCGACTTATGATGAAAAATTATCTATTACGTGTCGGGACCACCGTGTTCTGAATACAATTCTAAGAGATGTATGTAGAATTAATGCGAAACTAGTGAAGACAAAAATACTACGACATTGCTAGATACATGTCTGTGTCAACGAGGGCCAATCTGCGAAATTCTACCAGGGTAGATAAAACAGTGCATTGTGCATCCCTATGTTTCATAGACAACGAAATGGATAAAAATTATTGTATCAGAGTAATATACCTCGATAGTTCAAGATATATTATGTTTTTTTCTCTTTTTTTTAACCACTGAAGATTATGAGTAGTGGGCAACAAAGAACGTATGTGGCAGCTTTCCACTTCTGACTATTGGAACTCTTTTTGGTGTACAGTCGGTCAGTTCCTTATTATTTAACTACTACACTGGTCCACTAGTTCCCCACTAACTCTTAGATCGAACAGCGTGAAAAATTAGACTGACGTTATGCCTTCTGTGCTTTATATCTATTTCTGTGGCAGATTCCCTGTAACCCAAATCGATGACGTGTACGTCAATAGCTGTATTCAAGCTTTCTTTGATAAATATGTGAATAGATTTCAAGTTCTTCTCTAGCAAATTCTGACAACAACAAAAAATTTGTATTAAAGCGTTTAAAATCGGTACACACGTATTGAACCGTCCGTTTGTGGCGAATCACACAGATTTTCCTTCAAAACATTTACGGTTTGTTTATTTTCTTCAACAACGAACAGCAACTGTTTGATATGTTGTAGTTATTGCAATATCGTAATATCCTTATTTTCTCAGATACTATCACAATTCTCGTGATAAAAAAAATTCTCGTCAGTTATTGTTAGATCAATATGCATTTTAAAAAAATATTGGTTTGACTTTCCTATGTGGATCAGCTGACCCATAGTCAAAGGACTTGAATTTGCGGGAAGGGGGATGCCAACAAAAATAAAATTTCCATCTGGTCATTCTCATCTATTTCTTTTTCTGATAAAGCTCCGTCTATGACACCCTTCCTGACATAACTCCCTAACCTGTCTTCTACTTTTGCTTTTTAGTGGTTCCTTTCACATAATGTATCTGTAAATATAAATGTAGATTTATGACACATCCACATAAAATATGTGCGGTTTGTGTATCAACACGAATTAAGTAGCGTCATAAAATGTCTATTCGAGCGAGAAACACACTAATACCGCAAGTATGAAAACTATTTTCTGTCTCTGAATCTTTTTAATTTTCGGTACATTGAAACAAGACTCGCTGAATCATTGGTCATGTCAGATATTCACTACTGTGATGAAGCTCATGCGGTACAGCGTTGCGTACATCTACCGATTCGAGATATCCATGAGTGCTTGTGTGTGACGTATTGCAACGGTCACTAGTTTGATCATCTAACTACTTCCTATCGTCATTTGCGTTGACTACCACTGAACAAGTAGTGTGCCTAAGATTCTGTACTTTTAATTGGTGTATGAGAGTCTCATTAGATAGCCTCGACCATCAGTTGTCACATCTCACCATCTGCTATCCACCTATGTAATCAGCTTTACCGTTGATAGGGTATACTCCATGTCGCGTAGTTTCATGTGACTGCTTACGTCTCTTGCCTCATTTATTTCATTCGTATTTCTCTGTTCTGCCTACAGTTTCTTCAAATTAACGCTTCCTGCCAACAAATGTTTTAGTACAGTAAGCACGTTTATTACAGCTGTCCATTTTCACCCTTACTCTTTTTACATGCCTACCGTTGAGATATAATTTACAGCTTTCATACTTTGGTTTTATCAAAATTGTGAATAATATCTAGTTATATATAACAGCGTCTATGAACATTGTAATCTTGTCAAATAACTTGAAAGCATGTTAATGAGGCGTAATATTTTCAAGTTAAGCAACAATACCAACCAGTTGTGTGTACTACAAACCTAAGTACTGACTGTAGTGTAGACTGCTAGAAAGAAATTTTGGTGGTGGATTAGTCTGTATTGAAAGCAAAGTTCCCTCAGCGTGCAATTAACAGAGGAACGGAAAGTAGTGAATCAGCAGAGTAGTCACAAGAACTGGCCCACTTCAGAGCGCTGAATGTTCAATAAATATGTGGAAGTCTATAATCATCTATCTTCAGAACCAAGTAGGAATCATTGTACTAATAAAAAAATAATTTAATACTGAAAATGAGATTTAAAGCAACGATTCACTCAGTAATATTTGTTGTTTCATTTATATTGTTGACGAGTCACGCAAGGAACAGGAAACTGAATTAGAGTTGCAGTACTCATAAAGACCATTAGTACGTTTCTCGTTTATACTAGGTATTAATTACTATGTCCATTAAAATGAACTCCATTAAAATGAACCTGCACTCTGCTTAATACAGTATCTACGTAAAGAGAACACAAGGGAACTGAGATGTAGTGAAGAATAACAAAAATAAGAGCAGGACCAACCAAAGAATTTGTACTGCTATACGGACAGAAGGAAAGTTGAAAGTTGTTGGATACTAACTAAGACAGCTAGTCTACATCGGAGAAGAATATTTTCAATAACGGCTACTATGAAGGTCCGAATGGTGCCCTCGCTTGCTACTGAAAGAGACAAACGCTCGTTCCGTGTGCTCCCAAGCCTCCAGTGAAATTGGCCGTTGTCGGTTGCTGTCGCCCCTATTGTCGTAGACCCTCGGTGTTAGACGGGTATACATCTTTCTCAGCACCTGAATCTAGTGCTAAAAAGATTTGTAACAGTCTTTCCTATTCCAATACCTTGATGTGTACAGAATGCTGCCCTGCCTTCCGACGTGCCCCTCCTTCAATAACGATTTGTTAAAAGTGGTCATTCCAGTAGCTTATCTCATCTGGTATTTCGGATTCACGTGTTCTGCTTACTGTGTGACGATGAAAAAGTGTACCGAAGGCCACCTGTAAACTGAGAAATACGGAATTCGACTCTGTAGCCAACTGTGCGTAAGGTGCGCGTGTTTTCTGTGCTGCGCCTGTCTTACCTTCATGTTGCTTACGTGGAGCGCACTGAGAGGCGAGTGACCACACTGAGACGCTCTCCAGTATATATACCGAAGCGGCACCCCTCGGCGCTCAACAAGTTTCGGTCCACTTGCTCCAGTTAGCGGCCGATGGCCAATTTCTCTTGCATCACGACGGATGACCTTCGTGCCGTCGGAGAAGACCGTTCTCAAGCCGCACCCCTCTGAACCAGTGCTCCGTCTTTCAGAGAAAGTCAGTCATCTTTACCTCCATTCTACATTTGTCATAGACGCTGTATGTCTTGTGTCCTGCGTTTTTCATAAGGAAGTCCGCCTGCTTAGCTCGGTGGTAACGTGCTCATCTCCCATGCAAGCGAGCCCGGGTTCGATTCCTGGCCGGGTTGGAGATTTTTCTCCGTTCGTGGACTGGGTGTTGTGTTGTCCTCATCAATATTTCATCCTCATCACCTGCGCGCAAGTCGCCCAGTGTGGCGTCGAATGAAATAAGACTTGCACTTGGAGCCCGAACTTCCCCGAATAGGGGCCTCCCGGCCAACGATGCCATGCGCTCATTTCCATTTATTTTTCTTTCGTAAGGAAATGCACTGCATGACAAAAACAATGACGCACCGAGAAGGGGGAATCGAATACCAGTGTAACTCTGAATGCTACACACCTCCATCGAGTATGTAAATGATTAGAGGTGCAGCTCTCTATGACAGGTAGAACGTCTACCAGAATGTACTAGTGGTGTGTATATTTAGAGATGTTAGCGCGGGTTGTAGGGTGTATAAGGGGCATGAACAGCTTCAGCTGTTGAGTGATCACTATAAAAAATCCGGAAAGGCCACATACTTGCGTGAGAGATCGTCTGTCTACACTAGGTGGGCTGGTCTAATCGTGTAGTGTCGAGATTTGTGGAGGCATCTGGATGTGACAGTGGCCCGATGTTGGACTACATGAGAATGTGAGGACAGGCATACTCGTCGTCAGTGTTCCAGTCGATCATGGCCAGGGAATATCCTTGTACTGTGCATTCATCTCATCGTAGCCCCTTCTCATTTGCTACTGCCATGCGAGAGTAATAAGTAGACTTCCTGCGACATTCTGTGCTATCTCACACCGCTGGTCGGACTAGCAGCAGGACCAAGTAGTTACCACCTCATGCTTAGGCTGTTGTTAACACCACAAACTAACAGCTGCATCTGGAGGGAGGAGGAGGATATTACCGTTTAACGTCCCGTCGACAACGAGGTCATTAGAGACGGAGCACAAGCTCGGATTAGGGAAGGATGGGGAAGGAAATCGGCCGTGCCCTTTCTAAGGAACCATCCCGGCATTTGCCTGAAGCGATTTAGGGAAATCACGGAAAACCTAAATCAGGATGGCCGGACGCGGGATTGAACCGTCGTCCTCCCGAATGCGAGTCCAGTGTGCTAACCACTGCGCCACCTCGCTCGGTAGCTGCATCTGGAGTGCTACTGTGATTGGGAAGCATGGACCATATTGTGGTGCGATTTTCCAACAGGACAATGCTCATTGGCTCATAGCATAGCATATCATCTGCATGATGTTGAGGGGCAGCCATCGCCAGCAAGGTCTCCATATCTGTCGCCGTGAGGGCATGTGAGGGACCAGGTCTGACGTCATCTCTGTCCCAGTGTCAGCATCTAGGGCAGCAAGGGTCAGTTACAACAGTTGTGTATCAGCCAGCCTCAGGAGAGCCAACAGTTGCCTTATGACACAGTTCCCAACCAAATCAATGCACGCATCCAGGCCACAGAGGTGTGGCTCCTTATTGATAAATGTGCTTTCACTGCCAAGTCTTTTGTTTCCTCTTCCCACTTCTTTGGCAGGCAATGCTGACCTGCCCAGACAGTCGCCCACGTCAACACTCCATTTCCAGAATTCGTGAGGAGCGCCGACCATGGATCTAATCTCTCCAATGGATATGCGTAGTTGATCGGTGCACCAGCCAATCTGGATGTGGTTTTTAAGGTTTCCTTCATCCGACCAGATGAATACCAGGCTGATGTCGGCGTGGCGGCTCAGATACACGATTTGCAAACATTTCCAACAACTTGTCGCACATCCACAGGGGGTAACACCAGATGCTGATATATAGAGTGCAGAAATTGTGTCCTGGTAACTGGGGTGGGGGGGGGGGTGGGGGTGGGGGGGGGGGGGAGTTGGGTGGTGACAAGAAGGGCACCTGGCCTCCGTCTATCACTAACATTGCCAAATCCAATAATTAATATGCGGCCCCCTTGAGATACAGGATAAAGGTCAGGAAGAAGAACAAGAAGAACGAATATGTAAAAGACAATTTCGATGAATACGTTTGTAAAATCAGAACAATAATAATGTTGCTATTACGTCTACTGCAAATGTTAATAATAACAATAGTATTAGTAAAAATAAATTTGGCCATAGAAGATACAACTGTATTCAGGGCAGTATAAAAGTACAAGGTTATGACAAAACAAGTTTTACCCAGCTATGGACTTTAAAAAAACTGAGACAGTATCGTAAACTGGTGTAGTGACATAAAAGGTGCATTCTATAACTATGTCGTTGTTGTTGTGGTCTTCAGTTTGAATACTACTTTGATGTAGACCTCCACGATAGTCTGTCCTGTCTAAATCTGTTCATCTTTCCGTAATCAGTGAAACCAGAACGCCCTTAAACCTGCTTACCGTAGAAAAGCAACGGTCTCCCTCTTCAATACTCACTCTTTACATATTCGTCCATTACCATATCAACCGTTTCTTAATGCCTCAGGAAGTGCCCTATTAACTTCTATCTTCTTTTACTCAAATATGTTTCAGAAACTTATTTATTAGTTTACTCATATTTTCTCTTGAAACTTAGTCCATCACATTTCGATTTAGTACCTTGTCACTAGTTACTTTTTCTGCGAGTAAAGCTTCTCTTTGACAACTAGTTCTATTTTACAGAGTTATCTATTCTTCAGCAACTGGTGAAGGGTGGTAGGTATGAATTATTAATTCACACATGTATTTAAAAAGTAAACTAAACAAATGAAAGGTACCAAAAGATCTCTAAGCAGTCAGCCTGGAGCCATATAGACATATGACCGTGTGAAGTGAATGTAAAATGACAGGTTTTACATCATTGCGATTAATCGTACGTGTAATATGAAACTATCTAAGTAATTTTCAGTGCTGGCCCATAACACAACAATTGAAAAGTTGCCGTTTTCCTCTTTTCTCTACAATAAAAAACAATAGCATGCGTTATTACTGTTTTGGGAGATGGGTCATAAACTTTATTTTATGACTGTAAATATAAATCTTTTGTCTTATATATAGAGAAGGATCGTTCCGTTCCGAGTCGTGCTATCTAAAAGCATTTAGAGAAGTAGTGGGGTAGACAATATTTTGCTCTGATGGAAAAGATAAGTACAATTCTCAAAGTATGATCAAATATGAGACACAAAATGTTGGGCAAGGGCTTTTGCACAATTTAACTGGGCCCCTTATCATAAAGATCTGGTAAAATATATGTGTTTAAGCTTATCCATTACGGATACTTTAGAGCGCGTGACTGTTAACTGAATGTATATAAGTTACATAAAACTACAACCAGTGACCTTTTTTGAATAATTAAGTTTTATTCCATGAATGTATAGTGTTGTACAGCACATGTTGGATGTTGGAAAAGTTTCGCTGTCAGAGTGTAAATTAATATACATTGTGTAAAAGTTTGTGAAGTGGTACACCAACTGGCCACAAAATAGAAGCAGACAGATGGACTCAAACGGAAAAAAGCCGCCCATACTGTCGCAAGCCAGCAACCAGCGCTATACTATAAATAATGATGTAACCTCCAGAAACCATCTGAAGATCAACCTGAAAAGGTTCAAAAACTGGTTCATGGAATAAAAATTAATTATTAAAAAAAGTGACAGGTTGCAGTTTTATGTAACTTATTTACAAATAAATCTGTTTTTCGTACCGTCTACTGTTTCTAAAAATCAACAGTAGTCGTCAAATACAACTTACGCATTATACAAGTATTTTATGCTCTTCTAAAGCTGGTAATTTCTTTTCATATGTAGATAAGCTTTTTGACCTTCTCCATCTTTTGATCCCGGTAGAGACACATTGGAACAAGGAATTATACTTTCCATTTCCACAAAAATTACTGAATGGTGGTCTGTAAATCGAGTGTGATTTTACGTTCTGTACAAGATAGGATATAAAATCGGTGAAAAAGTAAAGAATTATCAAAAAGAAAATATTTAAAATAAAATATTCAAAATACATGCTACAAGAACTGTGATTCTTTATTTATTTTGAACTGCAGAAAGTAAGCAATTTTTCGAAGACGAGATCGTTATAGCACGCACTTTGACTGGAAACGATAGCGACAGAAAAAGCAAACCCTATTATAGGTCTTCACAAGTGCTTAGATGTATTCTCTCTGAATTGCCTTTTTCGCTTTCGCCTTGAAACAATTACAGAGCTGTCGTACTTTTTACACTTACATTCTTGATCTGTGTAATCGTATTCTGTTACAATTAGATACATTTTTGTACCGCTACTGACAACACGAAAAAAAAATACGTGTTCGATATAGAGCGCAACAAACACGTCACAGTTTTCTGAAATGCGTGACTCGCAGCTGTTTATACGTCCTTTAATATCACCTCGAATCGGTTAATAACCGTCATCACAGTAGAAAGTTCATCCATTATCTACATATCGTGTCATGTTATATGAGAATGGCAATGTTACAACTCCATCAGAGCAGCTGAACATGAAAAGAACAAAGATGTATCCGTACTCAAGAGGTGATGAGTTAGATTTGAAAGCAGTTCTAATGAGGCTGTTTTAATAAGATTGGTATACTGATACGCCAATAATATACGAACTCTTATGTCCCATCTGACAATCGCATTTTAAAGGATCGGAAACTAGTTAACTGAAATATCTACATCTACATCTAAATGGATCCTCTGTAAAAATACATTTAAGTGCCTGGCAGAGAGTTCATCGAACCACCTTCACAATTCTCTGTTATACCAATCAGGTATAGCACGTGGAAAGATCGAACACTTATGCCTTAATTTATTTTAAAGAAATATTTCATAAGGGGCTGGTCGCAGTTTTCTACATATACATTCAAAGCATAAAAAATTCACCGAAAACGCCTGTGTCCTGCTTGGAATGGCAAACTACACATTACTGAAGAAGGAACGCAGTTGGGAAATGTGTAATTTGTATATCACGGAGTGTCAGTGTGCCTTCTGATTGTGTTTCTTACTCTGTTTAGTGATGGAATTTACTACTCACCAGTGTAAAGTGAATTCATGGATGCATGGATTGCGTATGCACGATAACTCCCCTTAGTCTTTGTTGCTGTCACAACTGGGTAGTTGTTTAGCGTGATAGTGGAGTAGCATTGTTGGCAGCGTTACATTGACAATCGATGGATATTCTGCTTAGAGACGACAAAATTGATGGCAACGACATGCACGATTATATGTTGAAAAGTTCTCAGCAGAAATACTTGGAGTAGTACAGGGAGTGAGACTTCTGCTCCACTGTTCATGAACTTACTGCTGCAACATCCATACGTAGTACTGTCCGCATGACGACACACGCCTTGATTGCCTATATGCAGGGGACGGCCAGCGAAGAGAGCAGCTGGATGGGAGTTGGCGCATTCACACACATACACACATTTTGCCAGTCATTTTACGGCCACAAAAGTGAAAGAGCTTATCAATGTGTACCCCGGAGCTATAATATTCTTCTGATAGCTCTGCGTTTGTACTACACTGGCGTCAAAATAGCGTTAGTTCGAACTAGGTGATCATTTAGCGAAAGTTGTATCTTTGCAGCAAAGCAAAATAGCACTTTAAAGAAACCAAGTATTTTCTGCATTATTTGTCAAAATATGTTAATATTTGTTCTCTAAGAGTACAAAACTCACATGGCTCACTTATTGGTACTACTGGAGTAACACGTTAAGGCAGCGCCGACCAGAAATTCTGCACATTCGCTGCTGCACATGTGCAACTTCTTGGTCACGGTGTGCACACGTATCAGACATATGAACAAGGAATCGGAACCGTCACCGCTCCGCCCATTTAGTGTCTGTCTCTAAGCACAGACGTCGCCTCTTCGCTTTGCCCACTAGCTGAGACACACTGTACATGGGGCACTATCGTGATCTTTCCGCCGTGTCCAACGCAGTCATGGGAAGGTATGGTGTTATTCCATCGCCCTATCACGAAGGTCACGGTTCTAAAACAAAACATAAGAATAAAAAGTGCATAAATATACCGGGTTGGTTTTACGCCCTCGTTAGGCAAGGGTATCGAACACCTCGCTCAATAATTGAAGGATATTGTGACGTATATAGGTATACCTTGAACAACCGGTTAAAATCCCGCCGTCTTTACCGTGCCTTCCTCCACACGCGTGACCCGGACACACTACGACACCACCGGCAACTCCAGCGACACATCGAAACTTGCTCGCGGCTAAGAAACGCCGGGACTGGCGACAGACATGCACCCGTTTAAATGCTACCCTACCTATAAACTCGTCCAAGTTCTGGTCAGGCTTCCGTCGCCTTACCGGAACTACCCCCCCCCCCTACTATTCTCTTCTCCATGATGATCACCCCTTCCCTGACACCCTTAGCAAGGTCAATCACTTTGCCTCCTACCCCTCCGATGTCTTTTCCATCCCCAACGATCCCCAGTTCGATTACTCCCTCTTCCCGGATGTCTGCGATCGAACTGACACCTCTGTCCCTCCCCTCGCACCTGGTTTTCAGTACTTGGACAACATTGCACACACGGAACTCAATGCTCCTATCACTTCACAGGATCTCATTGCTACACTCCGCACAAAACGCAACACCGCTCCTGGTCACGATCGTGTCACCTACCGCCACGTTCGTGAAGCTCCTGTCTCTTTCCTCTCCACCCTGGCCAGGCTCTACAATGTAGTCCTGTCCACCGGCTACTACCCCGACCTGTGGAAAACCTCCCGTATCCTGATGTTCCTTAAACCAGGTAAACCGCCGTCCGCCGTCTCCTCCTACCGTCCCATCAGCCTTACCTCGGTCTTCAGCAATTTACTGGAATCCATCCTCACCCGCCGCATCCACCAGCATCTCCGCCAGTACCGCCTCCTTCCCTTTACCCAGTGTGGCTTTCGGCCGTCCTTCTCTTCCGATGACCTTCTCCTTCACCTCACTCATCTCCTTTCCGAACAGCTTAATTCCCGTCGCTCCGCAATCTTCCTCGAACGTGCTTATGACCGCGTATGGCATTCTAGTCTCCTCTTCAAGCTCCAAACCTTCGCCCTTCCCATTAACAACGTCCGTCTCATCGGCTTCTTTCTCTCCCGCCGTCCTTCCTACGTCACCATCCGTAACACAGATTCCTACACCTTTTTTCCCTCCGCCAGTGTGCCCCAAGGCTCCGTCCTCTCCCCTCTTCTGTACCTTTTGTATACGGCGGACATGCCGCCGCCGTCACCCCCTGTCCACCTTCTCCAGTTTGCCGATGACACCGCCTTCCTTGCCCTTGCCCCCACCCTGCAGCGTTCCCAACGCCTTCTCCAATCCATCTTGACTGGTTCACCGCTTGGTGCAACCAGTGGTTGCTCAAGGTGAATCCCTCCAAAACCCAGGCGATCATTGTAGGCAAACCACCCCTTCCTTCCTCCTCCTCGATTTCTATCTAAACGTCTATGGCCGTCCTGTCGCCCTCACCCCCACCCTTAAGTACCTTGGCGTCACCCTCGACCGTCACCTCTCCTAGACCCCACCTCTCTGGACAATCCAAGCCAAGGCACGCTCCCGACTCCGTCTCCTCAAGCTCCTTTCCGGCCGCACGTGGGGTCTGGACCCTTCCACCATACTCCACACCTTAAATCCTACATCCGTTCTGTCCTCCGTTACGCACATCCTGCCTGGATCTCCGCCCCCCCCCCTACCTTTTACAAATCCCTTCACATCCTTGAACGCCATGCTCTCCACCTCACCTATCGCATCCGTCTCCCCTCCCCCACGCGGATCCTGTACAACCTAATTCCGATCCCCCACCTCCTCCTTTTCCTCGAACGGATAAGGATCCTCTACACCTCCCGTAAACTCGATCCTCCTCACCCGCTTGTCGCACCCATCCTCTCCCACCCCCACCCACTGCCGTGCCTGTATTCCCATGTCCCACCCGGTCTCCATCTCTCCACCCTCCTTACCAAGGTGGCTTCCGCCAGCTCCCCCTCCCTGATGATTCCCTCCTCCCCTCAATCTACCCCTCCTATCAACTTTGATCCTCCCCTACCTCTTCCTGTGTTTGTTCCTTTGGGCACCCTCCCTCCCTTCTCTCCCCCTTCCCTCCCTTTCTCCCCACTCCTGCCCCAGGCTTCCCCTCCCCCATCCCTCTACTCCTCCTCCCATCTCCTCTGCCATTGGCATCTTTGTTCTCCCCTCTTCCCCCCCACCTCACCATTCTTCCCCTCTTGGCAGGTCCCCGGACATGGACATTCGCGCGCCGGAGATCATCACCATTCGTGCCTCGTGTGTACCGTCGTGTTTTGTGTTCAGTGTTCACCGTCACGCTCCATCGTTCACGTGTACCACGAAAGTCATCAGTGCTTGTGCGTCGTGTCAACTGTTTGTAGTGTGGATTGTCATCGAGTGTGAACTGCTTCATGTTATTTATGTTCATGTATCTACTGTTTTTTCCCCGCCGATTTGTTCCAACTCATGTGTCTTCTCTGTGTTACCACTATAATATCTTGGGCTGAAGAGCGGCGTAATGTTCTGCTGCCAGCCTACCTGTCGTTATACGGGTATTAAAATCACAATAAAGAAAAAAACCGGTTAAACACCAGATATTTTACGTAACAATGTTCATTTCCTTAACATGGAACAGTATGAGGCACAGTTAATAAATAACAGTTTTAAATTAGAAAAAGAAAGAAATCCGAACCATGTTTATCATTGGTGAAGAGAAACGATAAAGTTAATGCCGAGCACGAAAGCACGACACATTGATAAATGCAAGTAGTTGCAAAGATCTTCGTCACTAATACTCGATCGAAGCCTTCATTTATTCATTTTCATTATTGAGAAACATCTTTCACACAGATAAGTAGATCCGCACGTGGGTATAGCTCTCACAGCTTCGCGATGCTGTGCCGGAAGTTCTTACTATGGAAAGTTTTCGTAGAATTATTTTGTACTTCGTACTGCAAAGAACGTTTTCTTCAGCCGTGTATTGCACTGCACGTCGATCAGTTCCATCTGTAGATGATTCGGAGCATCTTCAACTAATGCTAAGAATGGCCGCGCAGAGAAAGGAATGATAGGAGACGCACTGGCAACATTACTCCTTAATATTTACAATTATTAACACATTTTCTTGAATTTTAACACTTTCGAGGAACACAACAAGGGCAGGGAAATGTAAATGGTTTCAGACAATAGTTGGCTCTCCCAAAGAGCAAACTTTCTGTCAACAGCATTTAGTTTTCCCAGGTTGTCAGGAATTATTTTTATTTTATTTTGCAAAGTGACTTTCAAGCTGTTAATATGAGACATAATTTCCGCAAGAAATGCAATGGCTCATATGCAGCAAGAGAAATGCAATGTCTCATAAACAGCAAGGGTGTTCTAGTTTCGGTTCACTCTTTCCCTTCTCGTGTAAGAAATGTACTACGACCAAACGTAAATCAAAAATTCTTTTCAACATTTAATTTCGACTGAGCAAGCGAACTTCAGTTTAGTAAGGCATGTCGCCTTAACCCTCTGCTAATTCCTGCCAAAACTGGTGATACGTAAGCCCAAGTCCAAAGCGTCCTCGGCTACACCTCAGTATATCACTACCTGTGCTGTATCTGTAAGATCAGTTGCTTCATCTGCTTCGTCAAACGCGACAGGATAAGTAACAATGTCCTTTGTCGTATTTATGAACAGCTTGTGCACATCGCCGGTCATAACACTTATACTTCGTATCACTGTTTGTTTGGAAAGGCCAATTTTCTAAAACCTGCTAACGTTCGTGGAACACAAAAGGTTTGCATATTCAATGAAACAGTCTTTTACAGACTCCCCTTCCGAAAACTGTTTCCCGGAACTTCTATTCTTAATGCAGTTCTGAAACTTGCTCATATTGTAGATGTACTGTGATTGTCATTCTGGAAAACTGAAAATGGGGCCTTGTACAGTAAAACTGATGAATATTAAGACAAGAAACGAAGAGGTCAGGAGGTATAATTATTATGACTTACATTAAAAACCTGTCGATGTGGCTCATCGATTTTCTTACGGACACTTCATTTGTCTTGCAGTTCTTCACCGTTCAGTACTCTGTCTCTCCTGCCGGAAGTTAGAGTCCTCCCTCGGGCACGGGTGTATGTGTTGTTCTTATCATAGCTTAGTGTGTAAGTCTAGGGACCGATGACCTCAGCAAGTTGGTCCCTTAGGAATTCACACACATTTGAACATTTCAAGGCCTTTAAAAAGTGAACTTGCGGTGGCCGCCTATTATTCGTCGGCACAGCAAACACTGTTGAGTTTTCACCTACTGTTATAAAGAAGAATTGCAGTTCCCAGTCAAGTGTAAATGACTGAGAACACATAATTCACATTCTTTGCTTTTTTCCAAAACTCGTCATTTCTCAGTACGTCTCACGTAAGCCCAGAGCGAAGCAACACTGGGTTTGCTTCGGTTCGCCTGGTACCGCGTAAACAAGGAAGAGGAACCATCGCCGCTCATTTGGTATACGTGTCTAGTCATGAAGGTCATTGTTCCTCTTTGCCCCCTGGCTGACATGTACACACCTGTGCTGCACTTTTGCACAGTGTGCAGCATTTGGCCTGCCCTGGTTTAGAGTATACCTGACTAAGGATCTATCTCTGTAGGCACTTGCGGCAAGGCGAAGTGGACTCTCGGATTAAGCGCTACAATTTGATTCCTGTGTTTCACACCACGAACACACAATCGCTGATAGTATCCAAGGTAATTTATACAGAAATGACTACAGCCATCAGGCGAAAGATATGCTACACTACTATAAGTCCCAGGAGTAGTAACGTTGATGAATCATGTAAGTTTTATTTCTGTACTTATTAACTAACAAGGCATCACTGCCACCGAAAGAATTTTTCGTTCTTAAATACTCGTGTGTCAAATTACTATCGTTATTACAGAGCGACATTTTAACCCTGAGTGGGCGTTATGAGATATCTTGTAGAGCGAATTACATGGCAGCTGTGCAGTATCCTTCTTAATTGAAAACATAAAGTTCGAAAATGAACCCGTAATCATATTTTTGGCACAGTCTTTACAGTTCCGTCTCGATCACTACTTTTTTTTTTTTTTTTTTTTTTTTTTTACGACCAGTTTCGGCCACTGCCATGTTCAGATCATAAAATATTCTGATGTAGTATCAACGTCAAACTAAACATGTAGGTACATAGTGAGCACTTGCAAGTGGCCGAAACTGGTCATAGTGAAATGTAGAAAAAAAAAAAATTATGTGATCAAGACGGACATATAAATAAAGTGCCAGTTTACTTCTGTCAACAGGACCTGTGACGTCATGGAACCATCGCTTTCATCGCCAAAATTTATAAACACAGCGGACTTTTCCTGATATTGTAGTGGAAACTGCATGTAGAGCTTTACGTTTATGCCTTTAATAAACGAGTTGTCTTGGAACATAGTTATTCCATCAGTTTTAAACTCTGCAGCACAATGCCACTTTCCACTGTATTCACAGTTATTACTGGTATCTTGTATTTCCCACTCATGTTCATATTTTTCCACATACAGCGTTCAATCTTTCTGTAACCTTTATTGCGCATCTACAACGTATTTTTCTTTTTCCAATAGCAGATATTTTCTTCTTCATGGTATTAGCTGTTGTTAAATATCCCAGCTTTCGCTTTTGACTTCGACCTCTACCCCTTCCAAACTCGATATGTCGGTGCTCTTTCTTAAAACCTACGGTACAACAATATTCATGAAAATCATTCCTAACTTGCCAATATCTGTACTCGAAAGTATTATCGAGGACAACGTCATTGGACTCAGAAAAAAAGTGTTTCTCCAGTTTCCATATAACACATATGTATAATGCTTATGTCATCTTGGAGGTAGTGTATATTAACAATGTACACAAGGTTTTTAGGTAAATTACTAGCACTGTCTGCAAGCA
Organism: Schistocerca americana; assembly: GCF_021461395.2. NCBI lineage: Eukaryota > Metazoa > Arthropoda > Insecta > Orthoptera > Acrididae > Schistocerca > Schistocerca americana. Next base: position 256,957,787 of record NC_060123.1, read on the forward strand.
GAACATTTTTCTCTGTCTTGACAGCTGGAAGATTTAGTTGTACACCAGTCAGATTTCGTGCAGTTGCAAAACGCTCTTAAACACCACACAGCAAGCTATCCGTTAGTTTACACCGCATAGAAGTGATTGGCATGGAGTACGGCAGGGTACATTATAAACACTGCTTGTCTGCATTTACTTCACATAGACAATCCTCCACAGGATCAAACACCCCATCGGTTCTGTAATTATCCATTGCAGCTTTCAGTCTGGTACTAACATGATCTACAACCAAGGAGGACATAAAAGATTTCCGTAGATGCATAGCAAAGACGCTGGAAACTCGTTGAGATGATTACCGAGAGCTTCATCCAATCTTGGGGTTATGATCCGACAAATAAAATTGTCACCCGCCTTAATCTATTCCAACTGATTTATCATTGTTCACAATCTCATGTCTATATCCTTAACAGTCTTCGTGCACACGGATGCCGTGGCTTGATGTTACGTAATCACAAATTGCCATTTTGTTAAAACATCACAATAAATCTTGTATCTGGCTCCATAAAGTGACACTCGTCTACACGAAGCTGTTGCATTATCCCAGTCAGTTCTTTTATTAGTTCAGCCATTTTAACGACAGCCAGTTGTACTTTATATGTCACAACAACAGAATTTTTGTGATTTCTGGAATTGTTTCCAGTAATTCCTTGACAAATTTCTCCATTATTCCTCTTGCAGATGCATAGTCATTCCCAGGTATGAGAAATTGTAGTTTCTTCTAGGTGCCATGTCTCGCAGAGGTAATATTGGAGAATTTACCATGTAGATTATTCCTTCTCTTATTATTCTTGGCAATCTACTTGATCACAGATTTTAACCACCATAACACTGACACATAACAGTTCCGTAATCGACGTAGGAGCATTTAAATTTTTAATGGTAGATTGTATGCCATTTTTGGTGAAATATTGTTTCTGATATTAGTAACAAGTTCGCACTAGTTCACCAATAATATCATGAAATCACCTCCGGTTATCCATCCTAATTAAGAAAATTTCTGGGTGCTGCCCTTCGTAAGTGTTCCTTAGATACGCTTTTGCATTATTGGGGAGTCGAAGGGATGGGAGAGCATATTAGTTTCTCGCTGTCGTCGCTGGATATGCAAGCATATCCAAATAAACTGTGCGCCGTAATTCAGAATCACACAGGCACTGCAAAATCGTACTCATCTGGCGGCACAGGGCAAGCGACTTCAAGTAAAATGTCTCATCTGTACAGGAAATAATGGATGCACGAGTACAGGCTGGAGGTGCATGGTTGATGACATATGGAAGTTTGGTTCTGGCTGTGAGTCGTGCATGGACAGCCAAATGGTAAATCTGAGTTAATGGACCAACAACGAACTGGAACGGGTGTACTGCGACTTCCGCCCCGAGCAGATGCAAGGAACTAAAACGAACAAAATGAAATTTTAAAAAGTAAATGGTAGGGTTACCGCTCGCAACAGGCGGAAAATCCGGGTTCGAGTCCCAGTCCAGCACAACTTTTTACTGTCGTCATTCCATTGTACAGCCGAGGGTTGTTCGTATTCACAACTGTGATTACATTTAATGTATTTCAAAACGGCTACAGTCGCCGCAGTGCATCGTGCTATACTGTATGTCCACTAGCATGTGGCACCGGAAGGGCTGCATCTAGTCTTGAACTTCCTCTTTATTTACTTTCTTTGTTGCAACGCAATGTGAATGACCTCCAGTTATATAATAGCAATATACAACAAATTTGTATGTCAGCTGACAACACTAGGAGTAAAGGAAGGTATGTGTCCCTGATATGTGTCAATAAGAAACTTTGCCGAGCGAGGTGGCACAATGGTTAGCATTCGCATTTGGTAGAACAACGATTGAAACCTGTGTCTGACCATCCCGATTTAGGTTTTCCGTGATTTTCCTATACCACATCAAGTAAATACTGGGATGGTTCCTTTGGAAGGGCACGACCGATTTTCTTCCCCACCATTCCCTAATCTGATGGGACTGCTAACTTCGCTGTTTGGTTCTCTCCCCCAAATCAACCAACCAACCAACCATTAGGACACTTCAACTTAATCAACATGGTATTACCTGACTGGAAGCTACAATTTATACCTACAGCTAGGACGGTCTGTTTGACACCATGAAGACTTTCTATGTGTATTAAATGCCAACGAGCAGTATTTACAACTCGCTCTGCTATAATTCATGTCAATCACTTCTGTGTGGTATTTCACAGAGTTTTAAAATTTCTCTGCGGGAGCAATAAGAATACACAAAAGTTCACTGCTGTAAAACTAAATCTTCCAGACAATCAAAACAGGGTGATGTTATAATCAATGAACTCTCTGTCTATGGTTTTAATTATTTATCTTTTAACTACGTGGAAATCATTAACACAGGCTTCTACGAAGAAGACATAAGTAATATACATAAATGTTATATTGAAGCTGAAGAAACATATTTTTCTCAATCGAAGACATTCTTGTCCACTATATCTTCAAATATTGATATTACTGACTTGGTTCATATGGTTCAAATGGCTCTGAGCACTATGGAACTTAACATCTGAGGTCATCAGTCCCATAGAACTTAGAACTACTTAAACCTAACGAACCTAAGGATATCACACTCGTCAATGCCTGAGGCAGGATTCGAACCTGTGACCGTAGCGATCGCGCGGTTACAGACCAAAGCGCCTAGAACCGCTCTGCCACAGCGGCCGGCGATATTACTGACTTGGACTGGTTTCCATAAATACTGTTATTCTACAAGTCTTGTCAGAAGAAGCAATGTACATAACAAACTTAAACCAAACCCTCTCACAGAAATTACTTTAAATGCTGTTACTGTATTATGTGTATGCAAAAGTAAACTAGAAATGGAAGACATTGAAGTTAAGAAACGCAAACAAATACCATGAAGCAAATACCATGAAGCAGAAATATAATCTGCTACTGGAGAAATACTAACCCATTGTAGATGTGCAAATAAAGCTTACAAATTAGTTTAAACACAGTATATGGAAAAATCTGCATGTGATTGGAATAAAAAATACAGCATTTTTTGTAAATACCATGGAAAGCCCCCATACGTTGCACCCCCAGAAAATGATGGAGCAAAGGACATTTACAACATTATGGAATTTTAGAAAAAGAAAATCAGTTTGTTAACCACCATTCCTGTTTGGATATGCTTAAAAATGATAGTTATATTGTATCTGAATGTCGTTGTATCGAAATCTAGCAACAAAAAAGCCATCTGCATAATGGGAAACTGATGACATAACTATGTTAAAAAAAACCACTCATTTGTTAAAGAGGTAAACTTAAAGTACCATATACAGATTCAACAAGAACATGGGGAAAAGTGGTGTTCATGAGTTTGTGCTGCAGAACGGTGCTGTCTGTTTGATGTTACTGATCATGTATAGTGATTGTTTGGTAGAAGCCAACCAAGTAGCTACCATGTTGGTTTATGTGTTTAGTTATTCTAACGCCTTATTTGGAGACTTTAGTATTTATACTTCCTTTGTTATGAAAACAGTCAGTCTAAGGGATATAGTACTTTACGATGTAGTACTTTACAGATCTCTCCAGAAACCATAATTTTTTGTATCCTTTGTTTTGTTAAAGTGTCACGAAGATCGATGTTATAAGGAAAGCAGATACACATTTTTCGCCATACTTCCAATTGATAAACATCGAAATGTTCTTTGCCAGCCAAGAGTTGCTTCGATTCAAACATAAAGCTACATCGCAACCTTCACGAAGTACAGCAAATGTAAAGCCAGTCAATGATGTCAATTATATTTTTCTAGTACGTAACATGATGGATCATCGTCTTCCCCCCCCCTCCCCTCCCCCTCCCTAAAGTGGAGCTGCGTAAGATGAAGCATTATTGAAACCCTTTTGAACACTCAGATGAAGAAAATTTTATGTCTGTATCGCTAATAACGATTTCTTCTAGGCCAAAGATCGAATGTATTTGAATGTTATATCAGCCAATCAAGGACGACAGTAATTTATATTAGTCAGTCAATGTGGTCATTACTTTTTTCTAGTGAATAACATAATGCATTATTTTCTTCCTGTATTAAACGGTGCTTGATGAAGTAAATCGTTACTGTTTTCATAGTTATATTTGCATATTACAAAAATATGCCGCTTTAAAGACCTCTCCATTCTTGGGATTATGAATGACAGTGTGGTTGAGTGTGATACTTCGAAATAACATTTTGACACTTAACGTGACGGTCCATTGTACCTCTGACCAATTAGGCGCGAAGAACAATGTTTATTTGGGTTTTATACTGGCAGTGTTGTAGTTTGCTCAAACTCTATTTTAAATTTGGTGTAAAGACTGAACTTTCGTCCGCAGCTCAGAGATCGAACTTCCGATATTTTGGCGCTGTGTGGGTGCAGATAGAACTGTGACTACAAGATGGCGGTTATGAGACCTGTACTGATTGGCTGTTACATTTTTTTATGGCGGTAAAACACTGGACTTCGATTCGGAGCGCAAAATCTGCGTGCGAGCATGCGCACGGGTGTGTGTGTGTGTGTGTGTGTGTGTGTGTGTGTGTGTGTGTGTGTGTGTGTGTGTGTGTGCATGCATGTGTGGGTGGGTGTGAGGTGGGGGCGTGTGCATGCACCAACTCAAATTCCACTCCTTTTCCCGCCGCCACCTGAGACTGCACGTAGGCAACCTAAGAGTGTGATGTCACGGGGACGGTACTGAGGACGGTATATATTGTAAGCTGTGGGCCAGAAACCCCATTACTGGTACTATAACCTCACGTTAACAGACTTTCTCAGCAACAGGAAGAATACAAGGGACTGAAAATAATGAGAAAGTATTGCACTTTCCACTGGAGTTTTTTTGTAAATTGTTGCATGTACGTGCAACAATTCGTCTTTTCTATGCTTATAATTTTTCCTTAATGTGCAGTGGTACTGTATAGTACCGAGATACTCATTTTACATATGATAAGCGATCACAATAGTGTATCAATTTTGTGCATTCGCTAATAGGTATGAAAAAAGGATACGATGCTTAACGGTCGACTGGAATTAGTGTATTTTAAAGAGATCGTTTTGGAGCATAGAGGAACTGCCTTTCAGCACTAGCCACGTTGTGCAATCGTTGGTAGAGTGCAGAGAGTTGTCCACGAACTAGAATTTTATCCATAGCAACTGTAGGATGTCCAGTCAAAAGTAGCGATGGATTACCCACAATGAGTGCAGTTTGTACAATGATGTTCACAGTGATGCATATTCAAACCACAATTCTAGACTTTGATGCAAATAATAGATGATCGAACGTTCACTCGAGACAGCATAACGAAACTGAAGAGAACTCAAATTTGGGACGACCAAAATTCATGTGAACAAGTGGCTCACAGCGAATATTTGGGTTGAGATAGATAGTTTACCGTCACTTTCATGGGCCCTACACAATGCCGACTTAGTGCACCATTCGACTACATTTTTCCTTCTACCTTGTTGGGTGATGTAACACGTTAAGTTTGTCATATAATGTGTCAGTAAAACTAAAACTCTCCAAGTCGTTTCGAAGCTAATGACCGGCAACCCCTAAGCGCCTCATAGCCAAATCGATGGACAGGAAAATAACAGGATAGTTCGTATGAGAAGGACATGGGCGATTTCCTTCCCCACCCTTTCATAATCCGACATTGCGCTGCGTCTATAATGAACTCGTTGTCGACGGGACGTTAAACTCTCATCTTCCTTTCTTCATTCCAAATCGGTATAATGGCAGAGAGGAATTTGTCGCATGGCAATACGATTGTTGACTAGTTTCTGTGTGGTACTATGAAGATTACAGTGATGCAACACATGTGATATCAGAGGATGACCATACTACACAAAAGCCACTGATTGAAATACTGAACACACAGACAAATTTATTTCATCATTCACCATGTTCGTCAATCTCTGTAGCGCCAATATAAACTTTACAATAAAGTTGGAGGTCACAATAACGAACCACATTTTCAGCGTAGGTAAATGGTGAGACGCTCGTGTTGTTTCATGAAGCAAAGTGAAACACTTAGACATCACCATACTTTAACATCGAAATAAGTGTCCAAGGAATAGAAAAGCAACTGGAATCACTCAATAGAGGAAAGTCCACTGGACCTGACGGGATACCAATTCGATTCTACACAGAGTACGCGAAAGAACTTGCCCCCCTTCTAACAGCCGTGTACCGCAAGTCTCTAGAGGAACGGAGGGTTCCAAATGATTGGAAAAGAGCACAGATAGTCCCAGTCTTCAAGAAGGGTCGTCGAGCAGATGCGCAAAACTATAGACCTATATCTCTTACGTCGATCTCTTGTAGAATTTTAGAACATGTTTTTTGCTCGCATATCATGTCATTTCTGGAAACCCAGAATCTACTATGTAGGAATCAACATGGATTCCGGAAACAGCGATCGTGTGAGACCCAACTCGCCTTATTTGTTCATGAGACCCAGAAAATATTAGATACAGGCTCCCAGGTAGATGCTATTTTTCTTGACTTCCGGAAGGCGTTCGATACAGTTCCGCACTGTCGCCTGATAAACAAAGTAAGAGCCTACGGAATATCAGACCAGCTGTGTGGCTGGATTGAAGAGTTTTTAGCAATCAGAACACAGCATGTTGTTATCAATGGAGAGACGTCTACAGACGTTAAAGTAACCTCTGGCGTGCCACAGGGGAGTGTTATGGGACCATTGCTTTTCACAATATATATAAATGACTTAGTAGATAGTGTCGGAAGTTCCATGCGGCTTTTCGCGGATGATGCTGTAGTATACAGAGAAGTTGCAGCGTTAGAAAATTGTAGCGAAATACAGGAAGATCTGCAGCAGATAGGCACTTGGTGCAGGGAGTGGCAACTGACCCTTAACATAGACAAATGTAATGTATTGCGAATACATAGAAAGAAGGATCCTTTATTGTATGATTATATGATAGCGGAACAAACACTGGTAGCAGTTACTTCTGTAAAATATCTGGGAGTATGCGTACGGAACGATTTGAAGTGGAATGATCATATAAAATTAATTGTTGGTAAGGCGGGTACCAGGTTGAGATTCATTGGGAGAGTGCTTAGAAAATGTAGTCCATCAACAAAGGAGGTGGCTTACAAAACATACGTTCGACCTCTACTTGAGTATTGCTCATCAGTGTGGGATCCGTACCAGGTCGGGTTGACAGAGGAGATAGAGAAGATCCAAAGAAGAGCGGCGCGTTTCGTCACTGGGTTATTTGGTAACCGTGATAGCGTTACGGAGATGTTTAATAAACTCAAGTGGCAGACTCTGCAAGAGAGGCGCTCTGCATCGCGGTGTAGCTTGCTCGCCAGGTTTCGAGAGGGTGCGTTTCTGGATGAGGTATCGAATATATTGCTTCCCCCTACTTATACTTCCCGAGGAGATCACGAATGTAAAATTAGAGAGATTAGAGCGCGCACGGAGGGTTTCAGACAGTCGTTCTTCCCGCGAACCATACGCGACTGGAACAGGAAAGGGAGGTAATGACAGTGGCACGTAAAGTGCCCTCCGCCACACACCGTTGGGTGGCTTGCGGAGTATCAATGTAGATGTAGATGTAGATGTAACTGGTTTGTAGCTTAGACGTTCGTCAGGACCCAAACCACGAATTTCTGGACATACGTTCAGTCTTTCAAAATTATCAGTTCACGGTCATGCTCCCCATACTAAGCGTTCCATAGTCGTTGTATCTGCGACAGTTTTCCAATTACGTCTAGTGTTTGGATCACTGGTTACGATTCAAAAAGAATCTGATGAAACTATGATGACAGAACTCCAGGGATGGAGCCCCAAATCTCCAATGCTATTCATTTGTGGGCAGAGGTTTCCTCTTGAAAAGTCAACACATTACAACTTGCACAATATACGACCACTGTTAGCGTTTCCTTGCTACATTCTGTTTATACCAGTATGCCTTCACCAAGTTATATGTCTAAAAGCGAAATTACATGAAAGTAATAGTCACTTTTATCACCATTCATGACGTGCAGTGTAACTGGAAAACGTGGAAGGAAATAAGAGATTTTAAAATGTATAAATGATTTCCTGTTTATTCAAATCACTATGTGCAAAAAATATATACGTAGTTACATCACTCTCACACAGATATTTCTTCAGATATATAAAAAATTATAGACTTCACCCACAGAGATACGTACTGTAGTATGTACAAAAGATAGTAGCTATTCATAGAACATTAGATTCCTCGAGGTTGTACGGTGTAAAAGTGTCCTCAGTAGTGGTATCCGCCGTTTCCAGCTCCAGCTCCAGCGCGCCTCCTGCCGTAGCCGTTTCCGCCGGCGGAGTAGGCGGTGAGTCCGGTGTCCTGGTACTCTATGGTGGGCCTGTAGCCGCCCTCATCCGCCTGGTAGGAGACGATCTGCTTGCGGCCGTCAGGCAGCAGCACGCGGTACTGGCCCTGGGCGCTCTCTCCCTGCCTGGACTCCTCTTGTCCAAAGTCACTCAGCGTCTCGCCGTCCTGCACCGAGTAGCTGAACTCGTAGTTGGCCGGCTCCTGTAAGAGTAATGTACATATACCCTAACTGTTGATTAGAACATAGGGATAAAACAGAAATTCTTCATAAATATCTGAATCTATCAAAGAAACAACCCTAAAACAGCATTTTTTATGTGCAGTTCGTCTTGAAAATTAATTTTATATTTCAAAATGAATCATAAGTTATGTATAAGAAATTAAGATTAATCAAAACTTAGAGCTTCTTGTGGTAACATAGCGATCACTTAGATCAAATCGAATTGGAACAAAAAGCATGCTATGGCTGTTATCATTAGAATCATTAGTTAGATGAAATCGAATCAGAAACGAATAGCATGATATTGTTCAGTTCTCAATTGATTTCATCTAATTGATCAGTCTGATGGTACTATTCGGTTCTCAACATGGAACAACATTGCAGAGTTATCACATAATTTCGTAATATTATAATCATTGGTCATCATACCCTACTTACTTATTGTGAAAATATTCGTTTATCCATATTTGTACTATTTACGTGCATCACTCTACAACGCATTATTAAAAAGTTTAAAAATAAGCTGTAAAATTAAGTTTCTAGTTCTCTTTATTAAGCGTAAGTAACGAACAATAAGAGTTCCATATTCAGATTTACTAACGGTGTATGATATCCACAGTACTCCAAAATATCTAAAGAATCAAAATAGTGAGTATTGAGTCTATTTCATTAAGTCCTATTGACTAGGAGCTTTCACAAGTAATTGACTCTGTGCCTCACAACTACACTCAAAGGACTTAGGATGAAGTGTTATGCCTGATTTAGATGTTATTGACTTTTAACTTTGAAAAAAGTGTAAGTAGGCTGTTTAGGTTTTTATGTTGGTAACGTCACGTAGCGCTCTGTACGAAAATCACTAACTGTGCTGTGTGCGATCTGTGGCTAGTTGGCATTGTTGGAACATTCGCTATTGTAGTGTTGGGTTGTTGGATGTGAACAGCGCGTAGCGTTGCGCAGTTGGAGGTGAGCCACCAGCAGTGGTGGATGTGGGGAGAGAGATGGCAGAGTTTTGAGAGCAGACGATATGGACGTGCGTCTGTCAGAAAGAGGAAGTTTGTAATAGTGGATATCATGAACTGATATATATATATATATATATATGATGACTTTTGAACATTATTAAGGTAAATACATTGTTTGTTCTCTATCAAAATCTTTCATTTGCTAACTATGCCTATCAGTAGTTAGTGCCTTCCGTAGTAAGAATCTTTTACTTAGCTGGCAGTATTGGCGCTCGCTGTATTGCAGTACTTCGAGTAATGAAGACTTTTGTGAGGTACCGGTAAGTGATTCATGCAAGGTACAGGTTGTTGTTAGGGCCATTCTTTTGTAGGGATTATTGAAAGTCAGATTTCGTTGCGCTAATAGTATTGTGTGTCAGTTTACTGATCATCAGAATAAGTAATCAGAGAAATGTCTGAGTACGTTCAGTTTTACTCAGCTGTCTCTGTATCAAATAACGTAGAAGTTTACGAGCACACTAATTCATAATTTTTCTAAGGGGACGTTTCAAAAGTAATTCTGGTTGTCAGAGAAATTATGCCGAGAATCCTTAGTCATCAACGAAAAACGGGTGGTCCTCCTCATTAAGCTACTTGACCAGTTTGGAGGCTAGACTGTGAGTACTACAATATTCATTTTAACCGAATGAAAAATGTTTTTACCACATTCAGTGCAGCGTAGTGTCATACGAAAACCTAAAACCTTAAGAGAAGTTAATCCAAAATCTTACAGCAAGTGGATCCTCCTGGGCTCCAGCGCGACCGTAGCCATATCCGGGCACTCCATACACTGGAGAGACCCCACCAGAGGGCGCACCATACTGAGTGGAGAGTGCGTCACCAGAGTAAGAAGGCGCGCCGTACTGTGTGGACAGACCGAGTCCTCCAAAGCCAGTGGCGCGACCAGCTGCCGAAGGAGCGCCATAGCGAGTGGAGAGACCACCGCCGATCCCCCTGCCTGTTCCAAACCTCCTGGAGGAGGCGCTTCCGAAGCTGGAGGAGACGCGAGCCGCTGGACCCTGGCTGGAAGCGCCTGAGCGACCGAAAGCAGCGCCTGTCAGCGCAGGAGCTCCGTACTGAGTGCTGAGGCCGTTGGCTGCTGGTGCGCCGTACTGAGAGCTGAGAGAGGAGGCCGAGGGAGGTCCGTACTCAGAGCTGGGAGGCAGGTACGACCGGTCGACCGGAGCTTCGGCGGCGACCGACAATACCAGCGTACTCAGGAGGACATAAACCTGTTGAAGGAGAAATATATAAATAAGTTTCAGAAATCTTATCTCGAAGGAGTCTGAAACATTGAAACAGAAACCTACGAAGAACATTGGCTTGAGCCTCCTATAGTATAAATGTGAAAATGACTGGGTCATACGCCACTACAATATGCTTCTGTGTTGATGTTCTGATTTTCGCTCCAAAGACTTATTTGATTAAATGTTCTACTCTAGTCTATCCTGTGCAGTCTACTTGACCTCCTAGTAACTACTGCAGCCTATAATCATTTCATTCTGCTTACTGCTTTCGTCCCATGTACTTCCTCTGCAGTTTTTATTTCTCGCACTTTCATCCACTGCCAAACTGACTATTCCTTGATGCCTCTGGATGTGTCCTATCAACTGAACTCTCCTTTTAGTCATGTTGCACTATTAATTTCTTCTTTCCTTAATTCGGTTCGGTACCATCTCATCAGTTATTCGATATACCCTTATAATCTTAAACATTCTTCTTCCGCACCATATTTCGAAAGCTTCTATCCTCTTCTTGTCTGATCTTCGTATTATCCACATTTCATTTCCATACGATATTCAATTCCATCGCGCAGATTCTTGCAACATAATGAGAACGTGGACCTCCTCGGAAGGGACGCAATGCACAATGGGCACTTACCGATCATCGATTACAGCGCATCTCACCATACTCCTGTTTTTAAAGTGAGTGCCTTCATCACACGGAGAGAAGCCTAGAAGAAAAGGCAATGGAAGGAAATCACAAGTGGTATAATGTACACCCTCTGGCACCTTGGAGACAGTCGCACAGAGATTGCTGTTGCGTTAGGCGCAGGTAACATGAAAGCTACGGATGTGTTTCCAACATGGAAGACCCCCCCTCCCCCCCAGCCATCTCCGTAGGATTGACGTTACAGATTTTAGATGACTGTAACCCTACACATAAATTTTCAGTTATTATGCCTTCTCTACGTAGTCACAGAAATTTGTTGTAATCATTAGACGAACCATGTAACGCTATAAGCATCAAACATTATTAAAAATTAAATAACAAATAAATAATTAGTTGCACATTTGATTAGTCTTGAGCGCAATACCATCCAATGGCAAATAGGTGATAACTGGATTCTGTTGACTAACAGTCATTTTAATACCTACAGAATGAACAGAAAAAGTACGTTTACGTTTATGTAAAACCATTCCAAGCTTTATTAAAAGCATAGTTTTTACTATTAAACATTACTTTACTGTAACGTTTTAATATGTAATAAAACTGCATGCCTTTAACAACCTCTTGTAGCCTTTGACGTAAACTGAACTGAAATTATTCTGTTTGTTCTGTAGATTTGAAGATAATTGCTAGTCAACTGAAACCTTTTATAATCTAGTTGATGGTTGATTGCGTCGCATTTATAACAGATAATATACATCGCTGTGTCTCCTTCATGTGCGGATGTCAGGTTTCATAAACAAATAAGTGCCTTGATTTCTATACTGCTAAACGCTTAAAGACGTCACGTGGTCACCTGGTCGCCTACTTTCATTTGGAAGTTGCCTATATAATAACTGAGAGATGCAACAAAATTATGAATTTCGCATTTCATATATTTATTGGCGGAATTTAAAAATTTAAAATGGTGTCACAATCTACTCGTTAAGAGGCATGACTGACTGTTCGAACAGCCATGGAAGGCCTAGCGGTATCGACCAACCGCCATTACATCCTCCGCCTAGGCGTCACACTGGATGCTGATGTGGAAGGACATGCGATCTTTGTCAGCTTTAGTGACTTCTAGGTCAAGTAGCTCCTCACTTCGCCCCACAAGGTCTGAGAGGACACCGCCTGCCAACAGCGCTCGGCAGACCTGAACGGTCACCTATCCATGTGCTAGCCAAGCCCGACACCGCATAAATGACGTGATCTGGCGGGAACCGACGTTACCACAGCGGTAAGGCCGTTGATCATAAAGAGGTATAATCTTACGTTAAAAGCTTAACCCTCGAGCGGACGCGCCAATGTGTAAAGTGCGCCAAACACAAATAACATTGTTTTATACCGTTCGTTTGTTGTTCTATAATTGCTTCTGTACCTTCATTACTGTTTCAGCTAACACAATGATAAGCTGTGTTGTTATACACCTAAGTGAACAGTAGTATTACAAAATAAACAGAGAGCCAGGTGAGAAAAAATTTACTTTCTGTGCAAGAAAAGGAAACAGATTCCGAGTTAGCTGCACAATCCCCTAATCAGGCAGTTGTCTACGAAATAATTACTAACTGAGTAAGTGTTCGGCTTAGATTTGATGCAGTGCGCTGTTTAATGATCAGAGTGGGTCATTACTGTGCGGTAACACCTCAACGCGGCAACAGATACAATGAAACTTTATGTTATTATTGTTTAATTAAATAGTGATTCAGCTCATGTTATATAAGTTTAGTTTATCGTTGTTTAGTTAAACTAAAATTATACTGTGATTTTGCTCATACGTGCTTATCTTGGTTACATAAAAACAGCTATCCTTTACTTGTGTGTAAAGTATTCAGCGCGCTCGCTCGTGATATCAAAATCGGCGTGCCTGGTTGAGGATTAACACAAACTCAAACATTGCTCAACCAGTATCTGAAAATAAGACTACGTACTGACTTCCAAGAAGCTTTAGACATAATTTCAAATCTTTTCGAAACTTGCTCTCAATAATTCCCCCACAAAATAATGGAAGTAAAAAGTTTATAGCTTAGTACATTTTCGTTGTTCGAGCGGTAAAATTTCGGCATCAAGCATGGCGTTTTAAATTACTGTTCCTATGTTAGCAACACATTTTTCCGACGGTATACCATTGAATGTACTTGCAAAATTGTAACATCGCACATCATTCAGAAGATATGACATCATAAACATTGACATTCGTGAGAAATTAGCGTTACATAAAAACGGTAAACTCATTTCAAAATGCTGTTCTATACATGGGAGCTCGATTCCTTAAGGCATAGAGGATGGGGAGTACTGGTTGTGTTCTATTGCGTGTACTAAAGCTTTGGCAAGTTTCAAGATTATGAAGTTAACTCATAGACATCAGGCTTGAGTCATACCTAATAGGAGAAAGGTGTGTCATTAATGCCCTAGGGTACAAAATGAATTTCATGACAAGGACATGTACTTTTAAACACACACTACGTTTTTTACTTATCATTGTTACGTCCATTGTTATTGCTCAGTTTGTTAATTAGTTAGTCAGACGTCGTGTACACGGACCTAGATGTAGTAGCGTATTAGGTACGCTAGTTTCGCGCGCCACGGCCTTCCTCGGAGGCTGCCTTACCTTCATGTTGTGTCGGAGATGGACAGCGGGAGCAGAGTGAGTCTGCCGAAGAGCTGTCCAGTATATATACCGGAGCTGCACTCCTGGGCGGGTCGCCGCTGCGAGAGATTCGGCCCGGCCGCTCCAGTTAGCGGACTGATGGGCAGGCAGGCAGTTACGTCACCGTCAGAGACCTTGGTGGCGCCTCGGAAGACCCTTCACGGCCGCACCCTCCCGGCCACTGTGCCGCCTTTCCGAGACAGCCAGTCATCTTGCTCCCCACGGCACGCTTCGCATAACAGCCTGTAATCTCCCGTCTCTTTCATCCATCGTAAAGGCATCGCTGCAGTTTGCAAGGACTTGTCCCGCTAGAGGCGCTTGATCTTTAGATGAGGTGAGATTATACAAGATACGTTGCTATTCCACATCGTGGAGATCCTTGTGGACAACTGTAATAGGACAATTTTTGTCTTTGCGGGTTTCTTATGAACAGCATCGATGATTGGGACAAGCCTTAAGTTTAACTGACACGTGAATTAGCCGTCATGAAAACGTACACATAACAACTGTAGTTCTACGGTATATCTCGAAATAATTAGCAACGACTTTCTTAAAAGAAATTTAATTTCCTTACTGGTTTCGGGCACTTAGTGCCCTTTTTCAGAAGGTTATATCCATCGCACTGACATTCGCTAATAATACGATAGGTGTAACCTTCTAAAGACGGACACTAAGCGCCGGAAAAGGATTAAGAAATTAAACTAATTTTACGTAACTGGCTGCTGGTACTTCGATGTCTAAAACGTAAAAAAGCATATCGGATAATCTACAACTTTCGAGGACATTTTCCTTTTCGACCGTTGTGCCTGTTGCTTATTCTGTAAGTCCAAGGATTTTCTTCATGTTTTTCTGCTTTTGTGCTACCAATGGATAACCTAAATGAAAAACATGGCGTATTGTGCTGTTCTCCTACGTTTATATATCATTTGCAGCCTAAAAGTACGCTGTTACACACAGTAACTGAAATTCAAGACATCAGAAATCAAGATCATCACCGTAAAGCTACGTCAAAAACAAAGGCTGACCTAACATGACCGGCAAACACTGCCTCTCTACTTGTCACTTACACTCATTTTCTGCCGCCCCCCCCCCCTGCCCTACCCTTTTCTGTTCAGACAGTGTCTTTTAACAAAATGGATTGTTATATCATTATTGCACCATCAAACCATCTATACGTCGATACGTCGTAATGCCAACATTACTTTGAATTCTACACATATTCTGTGTATTAGTAATTAAGAATGAAGGTCAATATTCTGTATAACTTAGATCATCATTACAGAAATGGTAATGCCTCAAATATTGTTAATTTCTCTTCCTTGCAACTTAAGTTTACATTTTATTAATTTAACCGGATCATAAAAACATAAAAACAAAATATAGAGCAGTAATTTCAAATAAAAAATTAATGAGCTGTCTTTGTTATATTCAGCAATCGATAGCTGACGTGGAATATGAATCTATACTTACATTTTCTGTAGATAAGGCTAAGGGAAAGTAAGTAATGATTCCCGAATTATATTTAAATAATTCAAACTAATTAAAATATCGTCTTGTATGAGACAGTAGCTACCTGAATCGACGTATTTCGGCCTCATGGTTCGATGCAGTTAGCTCAATTGTTTGATTATGCTGTTTAGGAGCAGAGTCTAAATGTATGTGATTAGATGATTTCATGTGCATGTGTGATTAACTCAAGGAAATAGCGCCCAAGTAATATAGCTCCTCACTGCAGATAAAAGTGGTTCTTTGTTTACGTCGGTATGCAGAGTTTATTAACAGGAAACAAAAATTAAACATATGAGTAGACGGAAGAAATGTAAGCAATTTTATGTTATAACCGAAATTCCACTTTATGTTACATTAGATTCAACTGTTAATATGTGAAAATTTAGTTCGAAGGAATAAACAAATCGCCTCAGAAGTAGTTGGTCATACACTGATTGCGTACTTGCTGTCGAATTTTGAATAATACGACTGGTAGATCCATAAATATTATGTGTCTGATTTAATATTCGATTTCTCGGGTATTTCTTCATTTGATCTGTGAATTCTCATTTCCGATCTTATGACAACTGTGAACCACAATTTCTTTTTAACTCTGGAAATTCCAACACATTCTTTCTAAATGTATCTTTGCTTAGAATTTTATCTCCTAAATGAATCTTGGGATATTGCTAGTGGAATGCTATAGACAGATACGTTAATTTGATTTTATTTAATTTCAATTGAAAGAAAACAGCCCTCGGTCACTAATTTAAACTTTTTTTTTCGTTAAAAATAGTGACCGAGGGCTGTTTTCTTTCAATTGCAACTTTTCACGGTCTCTGAACGTGCAGCCATGTACAAAAAAAAAATCATTTAATTTATTTGTGGAAGACAATATGAATATAGAACTAAATAGAATAAAGCAAGTTGGCTTTCTGTAAAAATGTCTGCAAATTATTTTCCTTCTTTGTTGGATTTAATGTGATATTAGATATTTTCGGTACATAGCTACCTATGTACTCTGTTATAAATAGACAATACTCGTCCTGGTTTAAAAAAAGAAATTGTAGAGTCTTGTACTGCAAGGAAGCAGGGGGCAGGATGTTATGGGTGGTCGGTATCTTCTATCTAAAACACAAATGCACACGTGGATTTATATGGCTCTTCATTTACATAAACTGGCGCATTTAAATATCTTGAATAGAGACCATGTTCGTGGTATAAGCTCATCATTATAGTCCTCTTGCAGACAAAATCGGTAATCTTGCTAATACACACTTTAGCCTCTTATCTGCTATGTACTGTCGTAACCTGAGTGAGTTAGTGAGTTAGTGAGTCAGTGACTGATGTCCTCCAGTCAACGACGTCGGCATAAGTACATGTTGTCAAGAGGTTGTTGGCGGATTGTTGCTTGTCGGTGTGTCTCTGGCTTCTCTCGTGATAGGCGCGCTTGATCCAGCGCCTATTATCGATTTTCGCGCTTCGTCTCTGTCGACCTGCGTGCTGGCGACAGCTTACGCCACCACAGAAATTATAAAGTTGATTACTCAGTTCTATAGCGTTGTTTGTACGCCGATGTTGGTTTTCTGGATTTTAATATGAGTTGTCAATGGAGTGGTCTACATTGTACTGCACAAATGTCTTAAAATATACACCGTAATGAATCTGTTTGAAGTTGTTAAGGAAAGAAATTGCTGGTTCTCTCACATCGATTTTATTCATGTCACAGTTCATTGAAGTATCCGACACCCCGGTCGTCAGCACCATGCCGTCCATTTCCTTTTACAAATTGCCCATCTCGACCACATGAGTTTGCGGCCATTGTATAGAGAGCGTTGTTTATCTAGGGCCGTGGTGGTGGTTTCGCATTTTGGGTAACGAGGCGTTGCCGCAGAGAGTAATGAGCTGCAACCGGTGATGCTTGGGCATCGTTGTTCTCCTCTATCGATGTCAATGGGGTCATGTGGCTCGAATCTGTGGCAAGGCAGGCTGACTTTGGGCACTGGAAAGTTTGCATGTAGACAACGTATTTCTTAGTGTAGAGTTCACTCAAGTCTTCCGGAACTGATTAATTTGCCGTGTCGTAACTAGTTACGCATGGTAGCTGACTCATGGCCGCGCAATTAAGACACCTTGTTCCTTATTCACCTAGTGTGAATTTTAGCTCCAAGAAACCCTCTTCTTGTCTGAAAGGATAGATCGAAGTTTTAGAAGTGAGCGTGATTGTGATTGTTCCGATCATGTAAGAGTCTTATTGCCGCGCCTGCTTCGTTCTCAGTTTCTTTGTAAATTGGAGATAAGCGCAGTTGAGTTGTAAATTTCTTGATGTTTAGATTTCTTAGTCCAGGCAGAATTTCTGTAATTATTTTTCAATTGTACCACCCTTTGTGATACCCACAGTGCGTGTGTACTATAAAGTTACTCAACTCGCTGAGCACTATAACTGCGGCAGTGTTGAATGTTTAGTGGTTGCCAGACATAGAAGCCCTTCTAGCCCGTTCCAGAGTCATGGGCGGTATTGTCAGCGTTGTACGCCGCCTCATAGGACTCTTGGACCGTAGTACCTCTGCTGCTGTGATTCTACACCGACCAGTACCAACTTCGCTGTGGTCACTTCCTCCAAGTTATGTAATTGTAATCTCTTAGCTGTTTCATGCATCTGCTGTTTTCCTCATTCTAAATGCCTTAGCGGTCAGTGATGGTAATTACAATCTAGCAACTCTTTTATGTAACTGCTGCTTTTATCATTTGAGGGCCTAAGCGAACAGTTATTCAATTCCAGTTTGGTATCCCTTGTTTTTAGTTACTCTTATTTTGTCAGGTCGTCGTTCTGTTAGGTTCTATTTATTATATTTCGTGTCACCAGTCAAATCTTGTAAGAGGAAAATCGTATAATTTCAACTGCGTGGCGTAAACTTCCTGCTTGGCCGTCCGGGGTGGCCGAGCGGTTCTAGGTGCTACAGTCTGGAACCGTGCGACTGCTCCGGCCGCAGGTTTGAATCCTGCCTCGGGCATGGGTGTGTGTGATGTCCTTAGGTTAGTTAGGTTTAAGTAGTTCTAAGTTCTAGGGGACTGATGACCTCAGAAATTAAGTCGCATTGGGGGGGATCAGTTAGTGGTACCAGAAGTACATCCGCCATTTACCGTCAGGTTGTTTGCCGATATTGACGTAGATAAAGTAGATGTAGAGACATGTCATCTACCACAAAGAACAAGTAGAGTCGAACCGTCAACATGGACCGGTAGACACCCTTTCAGGTTCTTCGGCGTCGAAATGGGGAGGATGCCGTTACGACTACGCTGAACAGCTGGAGTTCGACCTTAACGTGGTCACAATACGTGGCCAGTGCCCTCTACTCAGTGTGTATGAACATCTTCGTAAATCTGGCAGTATACCATGATATGTATAATATGAAGCCAGTTATCACCGTTGTTAAGAATACAGGCTATTTTAATACGTATTTTCTTCTCAGCTGTGTTTATTGTATATTTTATTTACAGTCGATTTCGAATTCCCTTATGACTACATCTTCAGGTCCTCACCACTGTTACCCTAATAAAATGCACCTACAGGCATATCTTTTTCCTCTGCAATAGCATCCTCTATAAGGCTTGTAACAACAACGACACTGTACTATTGTACATATAAGTAAATTTTTTTCCATCTGATTTTTCGATAAACTAGTGTAATTGATGTTCTGATTTCATTTATTTTTTGTTTCATGTCACTGTGTTAAGAAAACTGTAAACAAGTTTCAATGTGAATATTAATGTTTATGTCAAATGTCAAGCAATATTGTAATAGAATTGAAATGTAACAAATGTTGAGACTGTTGTAAGATGTTTAAAATTGTAACTGTGTGTCTGGTCCATACGTAGGCAATGTGTTAGGATATGTAGAACGCAAAACCTCGGGTGAATACCCTGTCTGTAAGGGAGCGGTAAAAGGTGGATGGCAGGCGAGCGCAGGAAAATGCGCACGGGCACTGCACGGCACAACAGGCTCAGCAGCAGTTAGTTGGAGTTTGGCATTGGTCTGAGTAACACCTTCTGGAGCGAGGAGGCTCTCCTGGAAGACGTAGTTTCACTGAGCCTTGGGTATGCTGTTCCAACGCCCATACAGCATGGCAAAAGTCCATAGGCACTAAATGGAAAAGTATTGCGACGCAAAGAAGAATTAAAGTGCCGATACGTCAAGAGCCATAGCTGTGGTTGTATGTGTGCTCTGTGCCTCGCCATCTCGCCGCCCTCCAACCGCCGCATCGATACAAGCAGGTTGAAACTTTTAGTACTGTATTCGTATGGACCATAGAGTGAACTGTTCCATAATAACTTAAATTTTACTAGAACTTTCGCATCATTTAATTATCCTCACAACTAACCTAGACAGGGTCCTTTCCAAATGTTGTGCAATCTAAGTGTCCCGAAATGAAAAATTAAATTTTGTGTTAATAATAATTACTTGCAGACCTAGCTATGTTAGAATGGTGTTTAAAGAACTGTTTTGTTAATGAACCAGTAAATAAATAATGAAGGTCTAATGAAGTTGAAATATAACTTTAATATTGATATAGTAATGAAGTTTAATTATTTTGAGACAGATATAAAGGTATTTAAATGAGCAGTAAATAAGATGAAAAGAGTAGTAACTTATATACTGGAAATCTTGAACGCATAATAAATTCAGTAATCAATTTTTTTAATACAGTGATCATAACAGTTTCAGGGTCCCCCCCCCCCCTTTTTTTTATTCATTTGAATTCTGAAGTGTTCCACATTGGTTTAACCAGCATAAGTTAAAGTCAATATATAAGTCAAAATTTATCAGTGTTTTATCTTTGTCAAAATTGACATTTTGTGTGTGGCACGAAAGTGATATTTCTACGGTAACCTATGCCCGATTTTAATCAGATTGATAGACAGTATAAAGTTTTGTAGTATACATTATAGTATAGTGTTATGTATTCATGGTTTTTGCATATCAGTACAGAATGTGAAACTATCAACTCAATAGATTTTCTGGTTCTAAAATTCTACTATATTATGCAGTGTTACTACTTGTTGTTTTGCATGAATATACACCAACTTGTACAGGGAAGAAACTCAGGCTGGCGACCGTATTATTATCAAATTGGTAGCATCTTCAGTGTTGCTTTTGGTCCATCCTGACGTGTCATTGCATTTCGAACTTGCTTGATGGATCATTGTTATTACAGA
Organism: Schistocerca americana; assembly: GCF_021461395.2. Taxonomy (NCBI): domain Eukaryota; kingdom Metazoa; phylum Arthropoda; class Insecta; order Orthoptera; family Acrididae; genus Schistocerca; species Schistocerca americana. The sequence continues at coordinate 256,978,681 of NC_060123.1, forward strand.
GTGGGTGTAAGTCTGATTTGCCACCATTCAGGTACACGCGGTCGATATCTATACAAAAATCCTTTCTCATAAGATGAACCCCACTCACTTACCATAGTACAGGCTTTAACGAATATTGTGTGCCCCACGCGCGCTTTACAAGTGGCAACCGTGACAGGACATGCAGTTGTTGTCGGTCACAAATTAACGTGAATACCGAACAGTGGATGTCAGTGGCACGAATTGCAATATTATTCAGTAAAGTAAATAGCAGTGAACGTCAAGTACGGTAGTGAGGTGTAATTTGCGGTCGGTATGGACTAGAACGTAAACACAGTAGATGGGCCGAGCGTAATGGAAGATGCGGCTGGCAATGACAGGAGTTTACGTGGCCAGATAACAGATGGCGTTAGTGGTAGACAATTGGCGTACATACAATACCACGAACATGTTAACGAACAGATTGAAATGCCGAGATCGCCTCGAATACAGCAAGGAATAAAACAGGAAGTAGAGGTTGACTTTGTAGATGATCGTGGGTACGTGAACGAATCCACTGACATGTTTGATTCACCACAGATAAAGAAAGAACCGACAGAAAATTTTGAAGTAGGATCAGAATACACCGATTCCGTAGAACGAAAGAGTGTGAAAATTTTAAGCATGAACGAATTGTTTGAACGATTAACCAAACAAATTGCAGGACAGAATGTGCAGCTTAAAACACACGTTGACGAGCAGCTTAAAACACAAGTTGGTCAGCTTAAAGCACAGGTCGAAGAACAAGGAATTAAAATTAGTAAACAAATCGAACAGGTAGAACAAAAAGTGGGTAATTTAAGTTCTGCAATAAATACTATGAAATTTGAAATTGACACAATTAATAAAAATATGAATACTATGCAGGGGGAAATTGACGACATTAACAGTAGGTTTGATGTTAAAATTCTCAACATCCAAGAGAAAGTAGAGCCTCTAGTAGAAACAAAAGTAGATGAAAAAGTTTTCGGTCTTAAAACTGAGATCATAAACGAATGCCAACATGGAATATCACAGTTGAGAAAGGCAGTTTCATATACTGAAAGAGATTTAGGCGAAAAAGTTACTGGATGTGTACAAAAGTGTGAACAAAATACATCGAAAATTCAAAGCAAAATTTTCGATCTCGAGAGTACAATCAAAGATAGGCCTGGTGTTGTCTGTAATGGCATGCCACTTACGAAGCTGTTGGAAGGTGGGGAGCGCTTCGATCCCGCCAAGAAACATAACAGATGGCATCTGTTGGATTTCATCAAAAATTGCGAGAGGATGTTTCCTGAACACTTGTCTGGTCAGGAGAAGATAAACGTAGTAATTAGCGCCTTATCAGGTGACGCTAAGCGCTGGGGAATTAACTTGAATACCGAACTAATGACGTTCGAAGAGTTTAAACAAAAATTTACGGAAGAATACTGCTCCGAACAAAAACAGCATCATTTTTGGTGCGAGTTTATCATGGCCAAACTTCATGATAACAGGGGCAGGAATTCTTTGAAAGATTTCTGCGAATATTGGTACCGAAAGTTGACACACTTATGAGGGAGAAGATCCGATTCTGAAATCGTATGGGAGCTACATAAAAAGCTTCCAGAAGATTCGAAGAGATATGTGGGAAGCAATCATCACAGCTTCCAAGCATTTCTCGAAAGGGTCGAAGACGAAGACCACTGGCCCAAAAGTCGTGCCAATGATCAGAATTATAGTAACAGGAGTAACCGCAATAATGACGAGAGGAATGACGGCGATGGGTTTCGCGTCAACATGATACACAGAGGTAGAGGCAGAGGAAGAGGAAGAGGGAGTTATCTAGGTCACGGTTGAGGATACACCACGCAAAATAATAACGACGCGGGAAACTGATTTCCGCAGACATTGTGGGCCAAACGGAACTGGACAGAACATACCGGCCCCGATTTAAGAAACATCACCAGACTGACACTAAAGTTATCAGACAGCTTAGAGACAGGCGTGGAGCGACGCAGTGTGTTGTTGCGAAACAAGCATCAGGTGCGTGCGCAGATGATTCATCTTTGCCGCGCAGTGCGCTACATGTTAACAGGCGAGTGGAGCAACAGAGTGCAACGGCCCAGCCTAGCAGATCAGCTGTTCAGAGAGAAGCCGCTAGCAAGGCGGCAGAATTAGATACGAACATTGCCGTAAGAGCTGGCGAATACATTACGAGTGGTAATTCCGTGGCGAAGGAAATAGTAGATGGAACAGTGGATACACAGAGAGGTGCGGTTGGCAGTGTTAACAATGAAGTAAATGGCAAGAATGAATTAACAGAAGTAACTGATTGGCGTGTGCAGATCGACGATCTGTACAAGGGCCTCAAGCAATGTGAGTGGGAGGATTTTAAGAAGGAATATGAGCCAAGGAGGTTAATTAGTGAAAATGGAAATAGTAGGGACATCGATAAGGTGACGTGGCCCGAATTTGAAGAGGAGAGAGTAAATAGCGCCGCGCAAAGTACGCGTGCTGCCGATAGGACGATAGTTAAAGATATGAAGGAATTGGAGGATGAAATCCTAAACATTGACGAAGAAGGAACTTGTGTTAACGATCCGCCAACAGTACAAGCTGTTACAGAAAGGCACCGTGGGGAAGGGGCAGGTAATTACCTAAGAGTAATTGAAGTCCACGAGGATTACACTAAATATGAAGTAACAGTGGATGTGAGTAAAGTTGATAATGAGGCCGTTTTGCCAAAAGAGGATATTGAGTTAAAATCAAAGCCTGACGAAAATGCAGAGGAAGAGCTTAGTGCCTGTCTCAGAAAAGCCTTTAAGTTAGAACCTGAAAACGATCCAGAATGGTCGGATTCTGATGATAGTTCAGATGATGAGTATATCGGTACTAGTGAAAATAATGGGAATACAGCTACATGCGATATTGTACCTACTGATGACGAAGTTTCAAAACAAAACCCAGATATTGAGACTGAACACAGAAAGAAAGAGCCACCTGACGACTCAGTGTCTATTTTGCAAAGAGTTCAAGTAAGCAAAGACTTTGAACTCCAGAAACCGAGAAAGCCACCAGATATAAATGGTTCACAGGTCAGGAACGTATCTTGGGACGATGTCACAGTCGACCAAGGTGCGTTGTGGAAAAAACAGGAAGGGGCATGATTTAGAGTCTGGGGCAGATTTATATTGGACTTTGAGAATGTCATGAACACCTTACATCATGAAACTGCTGGGTTCCCACTGGAAGAAATTTTGTTAGGCAGCAGAAGTAAAAGTGTAATTGAGGAAAAACTAGATTTTCCACCTTGTACAAGCTTGGGGTTGAGTCAAAAGAAAGAATTAGTCAGAAAAAGGGCAAAGCAGAAAGCTGAATCTAGATCTAAAAGACATGATAAAAACCTGAAAGTTTCAAAATTTAAAATTGGGGATTATGTTCTTTTAAAAACCCACGAAAGATTTAGTGAACTGAACAATGGAATTTCCAAATTTAAATATATTTGTAATGGACCGTATATAATACAGAACATTCCACACGATAATGCTTACTACCTGATCTACCCAAAATCGAAGATACCTTTAGGTGTAAGAAATGTTGTGGGCCTGAAACTGTATGTTCCTAGGAGTGAGTGACCTAAGTACACTCAGAATGCAATCTGCAGTAAATGTGCTGTGTCTTACGATGAAACTATTTTATTCTAAATGTAACATATCTTTGAAAATATATGTATACTAATGTCAGTGTGCTAATGTACTTATGTAAGTTTCAGATTATCAAATGTACTATAAATATAAAGGTGTATGGAAAACAGGGCTGAAAAGAAAAAGCAAATGCTGCAAGCCAGATAAAAGATGGGACTGCCAAACACCAAAGAGGGCAAATAAATAGTCAGAGGAGAATTGTAAGTGTGGTACAGGTGATGTGATAAAATGATGCGAAATGGACTGCCCAAATCTGAATAATAGACAGGAAATATATGTAGTCATTTTTCTAAATAGTATTTTGTGTTTATTAGTAAATAAGAAAATGGACTGCCATTCAATGCAAACAGCAACAAATTGTTTTATAGTGTATATAGGTATTTGTATATGCTTTGTAGTTAAGCGTTTGTGTTCCTAATTTTGATTTTGATTTATCTGAGAAATTTAATAATAATGGGTAATTTGCTACTTAAATCATGTTGTGATAGGAGGTTGGAATGTGCCAAAGCAACTTAATTAAATGATAGGTAAATGTTCTTGGTATATTAAAAAGTATAGACCTATACAATATGAGTGAAAGGAAGTTTAGTGATACAAAATTTTATGATGGTACATTCACGCAAAGCTTCAGAACCCCTGTATAAATAGTGTTCCCATCAAATTTGCACTTAGTGAAATTTACTGGAAACTGGGGCATGTGTAACAACAACAACACTGTACTATTGTACATATAAGTTAATTTTTTTTCTGATTTTTCGATAAACTAGTGTAATTGATGTTCTGATTTCATTTCTTTTTTGTTTCATGTCACTGTGTTAAGAAAACTGTGAACAAGTTTCAAAGTGAATATTAATGTTTATATCAAATGTCAAGCAATATTGTAATAGAACTGAAATGTAACAAATGTTGAGACTGTTGTAAGATGTTTAAAATTGTAACTGTGCATCTGGTCCATACGTAGGCAATGTGTTAGGATATGTAGAACGCAAAATCACGGGTGAATATCCTGTCTGTAAGGGAGCGGTAAAAGGTGGATGGCAGGCGAGCACAGGAAAATGCGCATGGGCACTGCGCGGCACAATGGGCTCAGCAGCAGTTAGTTGGAGTTTGGCATTGGTCTGAGCAACACCTTCTGGAGCGAGGAGGCTCTCCTGGAAGACGTAGTTTCACTGAGCCTTGGGTATGCTGTTCCAGCGCCCATACAGCATGGCAAAAGTCCATAGGCACTAAATGGAAAAGTATTGCGACGCAAAGAAGAATTAAAGTGCCAATACGTCAAGAGCCATAGCTGTGGTTGTATGTGTGCTCTGTGCCTCGACATCTCGCCGCCCTCCAACCGCTGCATCGATACAAGCAGGTTGAAACTTTTAGTACTGTATTCGTATGGACAATAGAGTGAACTGTTCAATAATAACCTATATTTTACCAGAACTTTCGCATCATTTAATTATCCTCACAACTAACCTAGACAGGGTCCTTTCCAAATGTTGTGCAATCCGAGTGTCCCAAAATGAAAAATTAAATTTTGTGTTAATAATAATTACTTGCAGACCTAGCTATGTTAGAATGGTGTTTGAAGAACTGTTTTGTTAATGAACCAGTAAATAAATAACGAAGGTCTAACGAAGTTGAAAGGTAAGTTTAATATTGATATAGTAATGAAGTTTAATTATTTCGAGACAGATATAAAGGTATTTAAATGAGCAGTAAATAAGATGAAAAGAGTAGTAACTTATATACTGGAAATCTTGAACGCATAATAAACCCCCCCCCCTTTTTTATTCATTTGAATTCTGAAGTGTTCCACATAGGTTTGACCAGCAAAAGTTAAAGTCAATATATAAGTCAAAATTTGTCAGTGTTTTATCTTTATCAAAATTGACATTTTGTGTGTGGCACAAAAGTGATATTTCTACGGTAACTATGCCCGATTTTAATCAGATTGATAGACAGTATAAAGTTTTGTAGTATACATTATAGTGTAGTGTTATGTATTCATGGTTTTTGCATATCAGTACAGAACGTGAAACTATCAGTTCAATAGATTTTCTGGTTCTAAATTTCTACTGTATTATGCAGTGTTACTACTTGTTGTTTTGCATGAATATACACCAACTTGTACAGGGAAGAAACTCAGGCTGGCGACCGTATTATTATCAAATTGGTAGCATCTTCAGTGTTGCTTTTGGTCCATCCTGACGTGTCATTGCATTTCGAACTTGCTTGACGGATCATTGTTATTACAGAGTGGGTGTAAGTCTGATTTGCCACCATTCAGGTACACGCGGTCAATATCTACACAAAAATCCTTTCTCATAAGGTGAACCCCGCTCACTTACCATAGTACAGGCTTTAACGAGTATTGTGTGCCCCACGCGCGCGTTACAGACTCACAGAAAAATTAATTATTTCAGCGGAAATTAAAATGGATTCTTCTCTTTCAACTGCTTGTCCGTACCAAGAAATTGCGTCACGGTCTGTAATTTCACTGTTTCATGAGATATGTGACGTAATAATAATTATACAACATGAACTACGCAAATCGCCGCATCGCATGTGAGATAGCGCAGCTTTATGAAGCAATTCCCTCAATTCCTATTGCTGATGAGCTCGCCGTTGAGCGCCCATAAGTGCCAACTATCAATTCCTATTATGTTATCATGAGAGATCGTGTGAGAAGCGAAAATGTATATTCGATTCACCGACACATATTCACACGTTCATCAAACGTGTTTATTGCGTTGATTCTGAAATCTATTAACAAAAATTTGCCCTTATTTTTATTTCTTTATGAATTTATTTGCTGAGACTAGGTTAGGGCCTTCAAAGCCTCTCCTACACATAACCACTGATCCTGAGAGCGTTTACGATGCTATCTACATGATCAGTATATACAAGAATAATGATAATGTATTTATTACAGAAGGACGCACCTAATGGAACGATATTCTGAAAGTACACGCCAATAACATGTGTACCCACCATGTTCAAGTTGCTGGGAGCTATTATAGCGTACATAATTCAAGACTTACTGGGAGACAACGACATTGCACCAGTAAAACAAAAAAGTGATAAAGTGAAGGAACGGTGGCATAATAGACCATCCCGTGATCGACTAAATAAGGTTGGAGAACTGCAAAAGCCAGAAATAAATCTGCACAAGACCTACACTGAATACAAAAATACCCTTCGACTCATTGTAACATACTTTGCTCATATACTATCTGCAAGACATAGGGGTAAAAAAAAATGTAAAACATGAGGAAATTCACAGGCCGGACGTCGTGGCCGAGCGGTTCTAGGCGCTTAAGTCCGGAACCGCGCTGGTGCTAAGGTCGCATGTTCGAATCCTGCCTCGGGCATGGATGTGTGTGATGTCCTTAGGTTAGTTAGGTTTAAGTAGTTCTACGTCTAGGGGACTGATGACCCCAGTCCCATAGTGCTTAGAGCCACTTGAACCACGTGAAATTCACAGAAAATGTGATGGTGGACTTGATAACAGAACTACTTGTCAGAAATGAGAGTCCAAGGGGAGTCGTGGTCCCTGCTGCCGTTCATCATTACCCTGATCGCACTATCAACCATGTTACAGGAAACAAACCTGGGGGTTGCGAGTACTTTTCCATCCTGGACATTGATGATCTGAAGCACTGTAGTTAATCAAACTGAAATCCAGTCTCTAAAGAATACAATCCGAATCTTCAACAATGGCATAAGCAAGGGATTCGGTTTAGACCAGGGCTCCACACTGGTACTAAAAAAGGGCAAAATTTCGAAAAGTGAAGGGATCGAAATGTCAAATAGACAAACCATCAAGTGACGTAAGTAGAAAAGTTTGGTACTTTGCTCTCACCATCCTAACAGGCCTCGAAAGGACCAACGGGACAGACCGACCACCGTGTCATCCTCACTGCAGCGCATCACTGGATACTGAAATGGAGGGGTATGTGGTCAGCACACCACTTTCCCAGTCATTGTCAGTTTTCTTGACTGGAGCCGCCACTTATTAATCAAGAAGCTCCTCAATTGGCCTCCCAAGGCCTGGATGTAACCCACTTGCCAACAGTGCTCTACAGATGCAGACGGTCACACGTCCAACTGCTAGCATAGCACGACAGTGCTTAACTTTGGTGATCTTACGAGAACCGGTGGTACCACTGCGGCAAAGCCATTGTCGTAGGGTTCATCAAAGGGTTACAAGATTTTTTAAAAGGCAGCCTCTATGAAACTTTCTGGCAGATTAAAACTGTGTGCCGGACCGAGACTCGAACTCGGGACCTTTGCCATTCGCAGGCAAGTGCTCTACCAACTGAGCTACCCAAGCACGACTCACGCCCCGTCCTCACAGCTTTACCGATGCCAGTATCTCGTCTCCTACCTTCCAAACTTTACAGAAGCTCTCCTGCGCATTACTAGATATGTCAGACTCATTGGTGGCAGCAGTAGATATGGTACCCAATGAGAACTCAGTCAATTACATGTTAAGTGCTGCCTAGTACAGTCGTGCGTGCAATGAATGGTGTCATTACAGCTCTCTCATTTGTAGTGTATTATTTTCGACGTCAGTAACCTTGCTTATATTTAAATTGTTGCAGACAAGTAAACAATTGTATGTTTCACAACCATCTCAGTAGATAAGGTAGGGAAGGACAATAGCATTTATCGAGAATGGGACTTAGAGAGGCATTAAATGCTTTTAAGAATGCAAATATCACAGTAGTGGATATTCATAAAAAATCTTAACGTCATGCAGGTAAAACTCCATTATTTATGCAATGCCATCAATATATAAGTGAGAAATTATGTTCCCAGTTCATTACCTAACAATATGGTGCACAGGGTATGTTTTACACTCATAGTTAAGCTATTATAGTCGTAATCTAGTGATAAATAAATTTACTGGTAGTGACTGTCCGCAGAACAGTAGTGGTTACATATAGAATGACAGTGACTGTGCCAGTAAGTAGACTGGAAAACTTAATGTATACAGGTAATAATTCTAGAGAATAGTACGTGAAGATTGACAGCAATAAACGACAAATATGTAGTTCATAATCAATCAGTCTATACTCTGTCAGAGCTCATAAGAAAGATCAGTGTAGTAGAATTTCTCTATGGTACATCAGTTTGAAGAAGATACTTGTTGCATATATTTACTACATATAAGTATTATATCTCATAGAGAGAAGTGAAAATAAAATAATACTGGCAGGTGTAAGGAATGTGCAAAACTACTGGGATAGGTGGGAATGAGGCAAAGGAAAATGCACTTTCGCAGAAAAAGAAAATCATTATCGTCCATACTCGTCAAATTGGTCAGTCAAAATAAAGCAAGATTAAAATGTGTGATCACAAGACTATTCTAAGCTTAGATATGAAACTGTTAAAGAAATGACTTAACGACTAGAAGCATATAGTATAAGCATAGACTGCAAAGCACACAGAAGAAAAAAAAGGGAGATGAGAAATAACTCTTTTGAACCTGTAAAGCAAGAGGAAATTATTATGCTGGAATTGTTAATGACATAGATAATGTGAGCAAAACAAATATCAGCAGGTGTTTAATGTTAGTGTACATAGCATACAAAACAATCATTGTTTCAGGAAAATGCAGTATATCAACTAGAATATGCGTGCCTACTCTACCATTCAAAAGCATCAACATCTACATCTACATGATTACTCTGCAATTCACATTTAAGTGCTTGGCAGAGGGTTCATCGAACCACAATCATACTATCTCTCTACCATTCCACTCCTGAACAGCACGCGGGAAAAATGAACACCTAAACCTTTCCGTTCGAGCTCTGATTTATCTTATTTTGTTTTTATGATCATTCCTACCTATGTAGCTTGGGCTCAACAAAATATTTTCGCATTCGAAAGAGAAAGTTGGTGACTTAAATTTCGTAAATAGATCTCGCCGCGACGAAAAACGTCTTTGCTTTAATGACTTCCATCCCAACTCACGTATCATATCTGCCACACTCTCTCCGCTATTACGTGATAATACAAAACGAGCTGCCTTTTTTGCACCCTTTCGATGTCCTCCGTCAATCCCACCTGGTAAGGATCCCACACCGTGCAGCAATATTCTAACAGGCGACGAACGAGTGTAGTGTAAGCTGTCTGTTTAGTGGACTTGTTGCATCTTTTGAGTGTACTGCCAATGAAACGCAACCTTTGGCTCGTCTCCCCCAAAAAATTAACTATGTAGTCTTTCCAACTGAAGTTGTTCGTAATTTTAACACCCAGGTACTTAGTTGAATTGACAGCCTTAAGAATTGTACTATTTATCTAGTAATCGAATTCTAACGGATTTCTTTTGGAACTTGCGTGGATCACCTCACACTTTTCGTTATTTAGCGTTAACTGCCACCTGCCACACCACACAGCAATCTTTTCTAAATCGCTTTGCAAATGATACTGGTCTTCGGATGACCTTACTAGACGGTAAATAACATCATCTGCGAACAACCTAAGAGAACTGCTCAGATTGTCACCCATATCATTTATATAGATCAAGAACAGCAGAGGTCCCAGGACGCTTCCCTGGGGAACACATGATATCACTTCAGTTTTACTCGTTGATTTGCCGTCTGTTACTATGTTTTGTTTGTAATAAGAGGAATAACGTATGGGTGTATCAAGTAATGTCATGTTCTACAAAGTTAAAAAAATACCTCCAATAATCCATTGTTGTGTTTTCATTAACTTCAAATGATCATAAAACATTTCTCATTATAACAGTGTGACATCTGTGTCATCACTTGTCTTTACCTTATCATTCACACATAATCAATATTATCATTAGTAGAACATCATTGTGTCTTCCTATTTATCACTTCACAAAATATTATCATAATCAAATTGAAACTTATATCCAGCACACACAGAAAAATCGTCAGCACTTATCATTCTTGGTACTGCTACAATACACATGTAGCACACTGAAAAAGGATTGATTAGTTTGTAGTATACAGATGTTAGCGTTAAGTCTATACTTCGTTGTTTCCTGCAAAACCTGTAAGAGAAAAATTTTGTTGGTATATAATGAAGGATGATCTATGTTGCACTTGTTACGTTCATTTTCCTTTAACGTGTTGCATACCCTTGATGCTTCAAAAAGTATATGTGTTCACTTCTTTTTATTTTACCTTACATGGCAACAACTTGTTCTGAAACAGTATATGAGCCTGATGAGTAAATAGTAATGACAGTATAGAGTAAACATGTGAAATCTAATCTCTACCTAAAAGGTGGCTATCTATAAAAATATAGCAGTGCATAAAACCGTACTAAGTTACTAGACACATAACAAATGCATAGTACATAGTGGAAATAAAAGTTCTAAAATTAGAGAAAAATCAAAAAGGAATTATTATGTCATGCTGTGACAGTGTAGTATCAAATATTGTCTCAAACAGAGAAAAAAATGAAACTTCCTGGCAGATTAAAACTGTGTGCCCGACCGAGACTCGAACTCGGGACCTTTGCCTTTCGCGGGCAAGTGCTCTACCAACTGAGCTACCGAAGCACCACTCACGCCCGGTACTCACAGCTTTACTTCTGCCAGTACCTCGTCTCCTACCTTCCAAACTTTACAGAAGCTCTCCTGCGAACCTTGCAGAACTAGCACTCCTGAAAGAAAGGATATTGCGGAGACATGGCTTAGCCACAGCCTGGGGGATGTTTCCAGAATGAGATTTTCACTCTGCAGCGGAGTGTGCGCTGATATGAAACTTCCTGGCAGATTAAAACTGTGTGCCCGACCGAGACTCGAACTCGGGACCTTTGCCTTTCGCGGGCAAGTTCTGCAAGGTTCGCAGGAGAGCTTCTGTAAAGTTTGGAAGGTAGGAGACGAGGTACTGGCAGAAGTAAAGCTGTGAGTACCGGGCGTGAGTCGTGCTTCGGTTGCTCAGTTGGTAGAGCACTTGCCCGCGAAAGGCAAAGGTCCCGAGTTCGAGTCTCGGTCGGGCACACAGTTTTAATCTGCCAGGAAGTTTCATATCAGCGCACACTCCGCTGCAGAGTGAAAATCTCATTCTGGAAACATCCCCCAGGCTGTGGCTAAGCCATGTCTCCGCAATATCCTTTCTTTCAGGAGTGCTAGTTCTGCAAGGTTCGCAGGAGAGCTTCTGTAAAGTTTGGAAGGTAGGAGACGAGGTACTGGCAGAAGTAAAGCTGTGAGTACCGGGCGTGAGTCGTGCTTCGGTAGCTCAGTTGGTAGAGCACTTGCCTGCGAAAGGCAAAGGTCCCGAGTTCGAGTCTCGGTCGGGCACACAGTTTTAATCTGCCAGGAAGTTTCATATCAGCGCACACTCCGCTGCAGAGTGAAAATCTCATTCTGGAAACATCCCCCAGGCTGTGGCTAAGCCATGTCTCCGCAATATCCTTTCTTTCAGGAGTGCTAGTTCTGCAAGGTTCGCAGGAGAGCTTCTGTAAAGTTTGGAAGGTAGGAGACGAGGTACTGGCAGAAGTAAAGCTGTGAGTACCGGGCGTGAGTCGTGCTTCGGTAGCTCAGTTGGTAGAGCACTTGCCCGCGAAAGGCAAAGGTCCCGAGTTCGAGTCTCGGTCGGGCACACAGTTTTAATCTGCCAGGAAGTTTCATATCAGCGCACACTCCGCTGCAGAGTGAAAAATCTCATTCTGGAAACATCTCCCAGGCTGTGGCTAAGCCATGTCTCCGCAATATCCTTTCTTTCAGGAGTGCTAGTTCTGCAAGGTTCGCAGGAGAGCTTCTGTAAAGTTTGGAAGGTAGGAGACGAGGTACTGGCAGAAGTAAAGCTGTGAGTACCAGGCGTGAGTCGTGCTTCGGTAGCTCAGATGGTAGAGCACTTGCCCGCGAAAGGCAAAGGTCCCGAGTTCGAGTCTCGGTCGGGCACACAGTTTTAATCTGCCAGGAAGTTTCATATCAGCGCACACTCCGCTGCAGAGTGAAAATCTCATTCTGGAAACATCCCCCAGGCTGTGGCTAAGCCATGTCTCCGCAATATCCTTTCTTTCAGGAGTGCTAGTTCTGCAAGGTTCGCAGGAGAGCTTCTGTAAAGTTTGGAAGGTAGGAGACGCCGTACTGGCAGAAGTAAAGCTCTGAGTACCGGGCGTGAGTCGTGCTTCGGTAGCTCAGTTGGTAGAGCACTTGCCCGCGAAAGGCAAAGGTCCCGAGTTCGAGTCTCGGTCGGGCACACAGTTTTAATCTGCCAGGAAGTTTCATATCAGCGCACACTCCGCTGCAGAGTGAAAATCTCATTCTGGAAACATCCCCCAGGCTGTGGCTAAGCCATGTCTCCGCAATATCCTTTCTTTCAGGAGTGCTTGTTCTGCAAGGTTCGCAGGAGAGCTTCTGTAAAGTTTGGAAGGTAGGAGACGAGGTACTGGCAGAAGTAAAGCTGTGTGTACCGGGCGTGAGTCGTGCTTCGGTAGCTCAGTTGGTAGAGCACTTGCCCGCATAAGGCAAAGGTCCCGAGTTCGAGTCTCGGTCGGGCACACAGTTTTAATCTGCCAGGAAGTTTCATATCAGCGCACACTCCGCTGCAGAGTGAAAATCTCATTCTGGAAACATCCCCCAGGCTGTGGCTAAGCCATGTCTCCGCAATATCCTTTCTTTCAGGAGTGCTAGTTCTGCAAGGTTCGCAGGAGAGCTTCTGTAAAGTTTGGAAGGTAGGAGACGAGGTACTGGCAGAAGTGAAGCTGTGAGTACGGGGCGTGAGTCGTGCTTCGGTAGCTCAGTTGGTAGAGCACTTGCCCGCGAAAGGCAAAGGTCCCGAGTTCGAGTCTCGGTCGGGCACACAGTTTTAATCTGCCAGGAAGTTTCATATCAGCGCACACTCCGCTGCAGAGTGAAAATCTCATTCTGGAAACATCCCCCAGGCTGTGGCTAAGCCATGTCTCCGCAATATCCTTTCTTTCAGGAGTGCTAGTTCTGCAAGGTTCGCAGGAGAGCTTCTGTAAAGTTTGGAAGGTAGGAGACGAGGTACTGGCAGAAGTAAAGCTGTGAGTACCGGGCGTGAGTCGTGCTTCGGTAGCTCAGTTGGTAGAGCACTTGCCCGCGAAAGGCAAAGGTCCCGAGTTCGAGTCTCGGTCGGGCACACAGTTTTAATCTGCCAGGAAGTTTCATATCAGCGCACACTCCGCTGCAGAGTGAAAATCTCATTCTGGAAACATCCCCCAGGCTGTGGCTAAGCCATGTCTCCGCAATATCCTTTCTTTCAGGAGTGCTTGTTCTGCAAGGTTCGCAGGAGAGCTTCTGTAAAGTTTGGAAGGTAGGAGACGAGGTACTGGCAGAAGTAAAGCTGTGAGTACCGGGCGTGAGTCGTGCTTCGGTAGCTCAGTTGGTAGAGCACTTGCCCGCGAAAGGCAAAGGTCCCGAGTTCGAGTCTCGGTCGGGCACACAGTTTTAATCTGCCAGGAAGTTTCATATCAGCGCACACTCCGCTGCAGAGTGAAAATCTCATTCTGGAAACATCCCCCAGGCTGTGGCTAAGCCATGTCTCCGCAATATCCTTTCTTTCAGGAGTGCTAGTTCTGCAAGGTTCGCAGGAGAGCTTCTGTAAAGTTTGGAAGGTAGGAGACGAGGTACTGGCAGAAGTAAAGCTGTGAGTACCGGGCGTGAGTCGTGCTTCGGTAGCTCAGTTGGTAGAGCACTTGCCCGCGAAAGGCAAAGGTCCCGAGTTCGAGTCTCGGTCGGGCACACAGTTTTAATCTGCCAGGAAGTTTCATATCAGCGCACACTCCGCTGCAGAGTGAAAATCTCATTCTGGAGAGAAAAAAATGTTTTCATTCAATAAAACGTTTAACGTTACTGATATGATGGTTCCCTCATGACTTCTTCGTACACAAAGTTTCTACATGAACAGCATTTGGATGCGGAATACGTCTTACTCTTTACGGACTACTTCACAGCAACTTGAACTTGTTGCACCTATTTTTGGCTCTGTCATAAAGATGGTGACTACATACTAATACTTTTTGACCAATTTTAAATTCACGGAGATGACTTACCTGTTTCTGTTGTATCTTTCTTCGTTCAGCTGCACGCTTAATATTGTTGGCTGCAATGTCGATGATTTCATGGTGACGTAGTCGTCGTGAAGCAGGACATACAACTAATTCCGTATTTTTGTTCCGCAATTCAACGTTCTTCAGTACCATGTACGTAGCAAAAATGTATTCATTTGGAATGGAGTTAATAATTTCTTAAAATGTGTAGATATATTTATCCCAAACGGTGTATTTCTTATGACAGTATGGACGACAAAGCTTACGAATCTCTTTGATAATGCGTTCAGATGGATTTGATGAAGCATGGTAACTGGATATGTATACAGACGTAAACTTCCTTGCTTTCATAGTACGCGTCCATATAGCTGATCTGAATTGTGGGCGATTATCAAAAATAATTTTTTGTACATGACCAACAATCGGTAGGAGATGTTTTGTAAAAGCTGCTGAAGCAGTTTTGGGTGTAGCATTATGTAACGGTATGAATGTTACTTATTTAGAAGTTCTACTGCTACGAAAATGTAAGAAAATCCTCTTTTGCTTCTGGGAATTGGCCCATAGATATCCACGGTGACCATGTGACGTAATTTAATTGGTATAATGGGATGTAATGGAGTGAGATGAGAAGCTGTCGATGATATCGCTTGCTGACAAAGTTTGCATGATGCTAGTACATGTCGTATGGATCGCCAGGTTAGCCGTGCGGTCTAACGCACTGCTTTCCGGGCGAGAAGGCGTGCCGGTCCCCGGAACGAATCCGCACGGGGCATTAGTGTCGAGACCCATCGTGCCGGCCAGTCTATGGATGGTTTTTAAGGCGTTTTTCCATCTGCCTCGGCGAATGCGGTCTGTTTCTCCTTATTCCGCCTCAGGTACACTATGTCGGCGATTGCTGCGCAAACACTTTCTCCACGTACGCATGCATCATAATTATTCTACCACGCAAAGACTGAGGTTACACCCGTCAGGTGTGACACGTTGCCGGGGCGTCCCTGGGTTCGGTGTGGGGCGGCGGTGGGGTGAGTGGACTGCTGTAGCCTGTTGTGGGGTTGTGTACCACTGCGGGCTACGGCGGGGACGAAGCCTCTCCGTCGTTTCTAGGTCACCAGTTCCATACAATACAATACATGTCGCATACGTTTTTCCGTATTTGCAATGTAACAAATCTGTCTGAGAATGAGGAAACACTCGTGAACCAGAATGTGCGTAGCTTAAGTGTGTGTACCAAATTAATTTATTGACTGAATCTTCAGGTATACATAAGACCCAGTTGTCGCTGTGTGGTGTGTACTTCGAAAGAGAATACTATTATGTACTAAGTAGTGATGTCTGATTGTCGAATTGCTCTTGTCATGCCAAAGCTGCTTGATATTTTTTCCAGATACTGTCCTTATCCTGTTCTTTGGAAATGACCCTAAGAGATGAAGAAATAAAGTGTTAAACTGCTACTTGCTGTATGTACAAAATACTGTTATTAGTTTGGCAAAAATATGTGGTAATGTCTTATTGCCTGGTAGTAAGAGAATGGGATAAACCATCGGCTACAACGTTTCGAGTACCAGGAATATGAATTACAGTACATACTTCCATCGTCCAAGGCAGTCGTGAGAAAATTTTTCGGAAAGCAGACATTGAATAGCACGGTGGTCAGTACAAGCAGTGGTATGTCTTCCATACAGAATGCGTCTAAATTCAGTAAACGCTCAAATGACAGATAAGGTTTCCAACTCTGTAATCGAATAGTTGCGTTCTGCAGCAGACAGAATGCAGTTTGCAAAGGCAGTGCTTTTATTAACAATGATGCCATCTTCTTCTATATCTGGGAAAATGTATACGCCGATGGCTGTTTTGTAACTGTCAGCGGTGATCGAAAAGTTTTTAGTGGGATGAGGGTGAGATAGTATTGGGGCATTCAAGAGCGCATGCTTGAGGTTCGAGAATTCGGTAAGAGCTTTTTCATCCCATATCCAGATAGTATTTTTTCCCGTTAATTGGTATAATCTCGTGGTATCCAGCATATAATAATGAATGAGTTGACGAAAGCTGTTGACCAGTCCTAGGAAGCTACGAAGTTGCTCTTTTGAATTAGGAATCGTAATATCTCAAATTGCTTGAAGTTTTTCAAGATCGGGCACTATGCCAATGGCAGAAATGACATGACCTAGAAATTTAATAGAGGCTTCACCAAATGGGATTTACTCAGATTAATTGTGAGGTCTTACCGAAGAAATGTCCGAAGTAAAACTTGAAGATTATTGTTCTGGTCAGACCAAGAGGGTTCTGCAATTAAAATGTCATCAACATATGTGGTTATTCTGTCATTCAGTTCAGCCAGCATTACTGTGTTTATACCTCTTGTGAATGCGGCAGAAGTTATTGTTAAAGCAAATGGTAGTTTACAGAACTGATGGCAATTGCCAAAACAGAAAAATGTCGTGTATTTTCTACAGTTGGGATGTAGTTCAATCTGCCAAAATCCCAATTTTAGACGTAGTGTTGAATAAAGATGTACCATGAAATCTCTGCAAAAATTCGTCTCTAGTGTGTATTCCACCATTTTCCATTACTATAATGTCGTTCATCTAGCGTGAATCGAGAACAAGGCATAATCATCCGTTCTTTTTAATAACAATGTGTAGCGGACTTACGTACTAACAGCTGGTTCTGTAATTCTTTGGTCGAGCATGACTTGAAGTTCATGTTTGCCCCGTTATCTATAAATAATTGAAGTGGAATAATGTTTGGATTTGAAAGAATCGTGAAATTTGATCTGAAATTAATATAAAAAACCTGCCATAGTACCTGGAATGTTATCAAAGACTTGTGAATACTGTAGCTAAATGTCATGAAACTTAGCTCTCACTTACCGTGTTGATAATTGTTTGTTGAACGTCATATTCCATACCGTCTCATACATTATTGGATTGAAAATAAGAGTCAGTGTATGTATGAAAATGCGTATTTTCGGTAACAGAAATAAAGTCAATTCTATTGACGTTTTGTTCCTCAGATGGTAAAATTTGGTGAAATTCCAAAGCAACCACGTTGTCGTTTTCTTTTACTATGAGCTACGAGTTTCTGAAGTCCTAAACAGCTTTATGTTCGATTAGAAAGTCCACACCTAACATTATGTTGAGGCGAGTAAGGAAACAATCCAAAAATTAGAATAAAATTCGAGACCAGGTATACAGAAAGGTATATGTGTTTGAAGTTTTATGTCGACTCCTTTGCTGGAAACTGCGCCCCGTGCTTTTGTTTTGCTCAGTGGAAAAGTCGGACAGGACTTATCGTGGTTACACTTATTAAATACAGAATCACAGTAACAGGGAAACCTGAATCTTTCACAGCAGTAAATTTATGTTTACGTATTTGTATTTAAATGATGGGGTGTGACGCTGTCAAATGTCGTTGAAAGTGATTACATTTTCAGTTACTGTTTTGTGTGGTTCTAATTGCTGATCGTCGTTGCAGGTTAAAGCTACGAGGTTGTCCTCTAATAATCTAGTATTCGGAATTTGGTTACTTGTCGAAGTTTGTTGTGGCATCTCAGTAATTTGTACAGTTCCGCTATTGTTGTCATTAGGGTCTTGAGGTGGATGTAAATGTATGTTCATTCAAATAAGTGGAGGTTGTTGTTTAAACTGACCTTGATTTGTCCTTGCTGAGAATATTGTTGTCCAGAAATTCCACCTTGCTGGTTTTGTTGGTGAAATTGTTGTTGAAAATTCTAGTTGTTGCTACCAAACTGTTGGTACTGTTGTTGGTTTTGTGAATACTGATTATTAAAATTTTGTTATTTCTGAAAACTATTCGGAAAATTGTTGCCATTCCTAAACCTCTTATTACGTCTGACATTAAAATTTCCTGATTCGTTTTGAAATCCAAATATACGTGTTATTAATGTTGCTGTTTTGGGAGACATTTTTATTGACAAAGGATAGTCAGAATGTTATACTTCCAAAAGTTGCAAAAGTTCGCGAAACGCAGGAATGCTTTCTGTTTGTAATGAACGTGGGAATTTAAAGAAGCGAAGCTGTATTAACGCTGATTGACTATAGGCTCGGTAAGGTGCTCACATTGTTGAACCATGTGTTCAAAAAAATTGCATAATCGCTGGGAAGCTTGAATTTTCAAATGACGGTAAACAGATTAACTGATCCTTAATTCTTCATTGTGTAGTTTCCGACCAATAAGCTGACAAAAACGCAGGTTGAAATTCTTCTTATCAGTAGCATTGTCTTGCGATGGGGCGCATCCTGGTGGCGGGCTCCCCCTCCAAAAAGCTGCAAACGAATTCCAATTTATGGGTAATAGGCCAGCTTGGTGGTAATGAGAATGAAAACTGTTGTACCCAATCCAAGGGATGGAGATCTGTTTTGTTATTGCATAATACTTTGAACTTACGTACTGACAAAAAATTCTTGTAATCGAAACCATCGTGCCGGAAATTTTGTGTAGGGTCATTACTGTTAAAAATCTGTTTTGTGGACCTTGTTCTGCGTCTAATTTTCTCACACGTCGTAATCTACCAAGATTGTGCTCTAGCGGTGCAGGGTCAAATTGTTGTGCCTGATTATATTGGAGGTAACTGTGTAATTGACTGCCCGATGTCTGATCTTTTAACGTGGAAGTTTCACGGTGCAAACTGTTAACGTTACGACTCAGTGCATTGCTATGTGAGCTCAGTTCATTAATTGCACGGTTCATAAAGTGAAACTGTTCAGACTGAATGAAAGGAGAAGGCACTGAGTCTTCAGATTAAGTATCAGCATTACTTTCTAAAATTTTTACTCTGTTCGAAAGGTCATCATGTTTTTCTGTAAGTGATGGAATTTGAACAGTATTGCTGGTGTCATTTTCGTCGATATGTTTCTGCAGTTTCTATGTACATTTGTTAAGTTTGTGTGTGTCGGATTTTACTACGGCAGAATCAGTATCAAGTCCTAATTGTTCATGACTACTGGTGACAGTTTGTATGTCTTCTTGACGTTTTTCGTGTTGTTGACTCAAACGAGTTTTTACTTGTGTTTTGTGTTCTGTAAAATCATTTTGAAACAGTGTGTTCGTATCTTGTACGGTATTATGATCACCGAGAACTTTACTGTAGCAATTGTCTACGTATTTTTCTAGGTGAGCTACTACTACAGTTTGTGTGCCTTCTGATGTTTTTCGTGTTGTTGACTCAAACGAGTTTTTACTTGTGTTTTATGCTCTGTAAAATCGCTTTGAAGTAGTTTGTTCGTATCTTGTACTGTTTTAAGATCACCGAAAACTTTACTGTAGCAATTTACTACACCCCTGGAAATTGAAATAAGAACACCGTGAATTCATTGTCCCAGGAAGGGGAAACTTTATTGACACATTCCTGGGGTCAGATACATCACATGATCACACTGACAGAACCACAGGCACATAGACACAGGCAACAGAGCATGCACAATGTCGGCACTAGTACAGTGTATATCCACCTTTCGCAGCAATGCAGGCTGCTATTCTCCCATGGAGACGATCGTAGAGATGCTGGATGTAGTCCTGTGGAACGGCTTGCCATGCCATTTCCACCTGGCGCCTCAGTTGGACCAGCGTTCGTGCTGGACGTGCAGACCGCGTGAGACGACGCTTCATCCAGTCCCAAACATGCTCAATGGGGGACAGATCCGGAGATCTTGCTGGCCAGGGTAGTTGACTTACACCTTCTAGAGCACGTTGGGTGGCACGGGATAAATGCGGACGTGCATTGTCCTGTTGGAACAGCAAGTTCCCTTGCCGGTCTAGGAATGGTAGAACGATGGGTTCTATGACGGTTTGGATGTACCGTGCACTATTCAGTGTCCCCTCGACGATCACCAGTGGTGTACGGCCAGTGTAGGAGATCGCTCCCCACACCATGATGCCGGGTGTTGGCCCTGTGTGCCTCGGTCGTATGCAGTCCTGATTGTGGCGCTCACCTGCACGGCGCCGAACACGCATACGACCATCATTGGCACCAAGGCAGAAGCGACTCTCATCGCTGAAGACGACACGTCTCCATTCGTCCCTCCATTCACGCCTGTCGCGGCACCACTGGAGGCGGGCTGCACGATGTTGGGGCGTGAGCGGAAGACGGCCTAACGGTGTGCGGGACCGTAGCCCAGCTTCATGGAGACGGTTGCGAATGGTCCTCGCCGATACCCCAGGAGCAACAGTGTCCCTAATTTGCTGGGAAGTGGCGGTGCGGTCCCCTACGGCACTGCGTAGGATCCTACGGTCTTGGCGTGCATCCGTGCGTCGCTGCGGTCCGGTCCCAGGTCGACGGGCACGTGCATCTTCCGCCGACCACTGGCGACAACATCGATGTACTGTGGAGACCTCACGCCCCACGTGTTGAGCAATTCGGCGGTACGTCCACCCGGCCTCCCGCATGCCCACTATACGCCCTCGCTCAAAGTCCGTCAACTGCACATACGGTTCACGTCCACGCTGTCGCGGCATGCTACCAGTGTTAAAGACTGCGATGGAGCTCCGTATGCCACGGCAAACTGGCTGACACTGACGGCGGCGGTGCACAAATGCTGCGCAGCTAGCGCCATTCGACGGCCAACACCGCGGTTCCTGGTGTGTCCGCTGTGCTGTGCGTGTGATCATTGCTTGTACAGCCCTCTCGCAGTGTCCGGAGCAAGTATGGTGGGTCTGACACACCGGTGTCAATGTGTTCTTTTTTCCATTTCCAGGAGTGTATTTTTCTACGTGAGCTACTATATTTTTGCTGATTTCGTGTTGCACGTCAACGAGAGTTTCGCGTATCTGTTCGATCTTTTTGTTTCGTTGGTCAATGGTTCATTTTGCGCTTGGACTGTAAGGCTAGCTTGCTCTTTAAATTGATTACCTGCCTCTATGTTCTGACTGAAGCGTTCATTAAGTCGCGTTTCTTATTGTTCAAAACATTCGTCAAATTTCTTGATGTATACTGTGTGTCACTTCCTCTTGTTTTGTGGGATTTCATTAACTTGGCCACTGGGTTTTTGTGTCTGCTGGTTCGTCGCGCCACTAATTTGAGTGAAACATTTGTCTTTTTTCTGCTGTGACTCATTATTGCCGTCCATGATTCGTTGAAACGTCATCATAATACCTTTATTCGATAATTCACCTCAGTGTTTAAAGTACTTTGCGTAAACTGTTCAATTGTATCAGCATTTGACATGTGTGTTGACCTTCGGGTATTGTCAGTTTAATTGGATTCTAAAGGAAAATGATCAGAGTGCATATTTTGTACATGGGAATTACGTGTGTGAGCGATTTCCATATTTCTAGAATGTGTCGTCTGATTTGCGACATCGGTAGGTAAAGCAAAATTCAAGTTAGTTTGACTGTTTCGCTTTGAAGATGCACTTTCATTGACTGTCATGTGATGCACTGTCGTCAATGCAGTATTGTCAGAATTAGTGCTCACTGAAACAGAGTTATTTGGCAAATATGTATTTTCAGCATTGTCCTTGACTGAGTTACGCGTAGTACTATTAATCGTTCTACGCTGCATGGTGCACAAATACAATCAAAGAACAAGCAAATAGACAATAAATAAGTATCAATTTACCCTTGATCTGTTAGGAATAATTGACACAATGTGCTGTATCTCCTGGAGTGGTCATGAATTTGAAATTTATAAATTCCATGTAGTGATAATTATTGTATGAATAACTGGCGATTATGTCAACGATTAAACAAATGCATTGTGTTGCAATATATTCCATGGGCATCCGAGATCCTGTGACTGAACTTTTTTTTTTTTTTTGGTGTTCTTCTGTTCTTGGACCGGAAGAGGAAAGAACGATTGTCTGAGGTTTATCTTGTTGTAACAGTCTATGTAAGTTGTAAATGAAACTAAAATATAGTTGTTCTTGACTTTAACTTTGCGTACAGTACGCATTGATTTGCAAACCTAAACCTTGCTAGTCCTGAGTAAACGTAGCCTTAACGACACATTGAGCATTGTTAGGCGCCGTACTAGAAAATAATTAGTAATTTTCTTTCAGCTCATCTTCCACACGTGCCGCCGGTTAGGACAGTAAACTTTGTTTCAGATTTCACGAACTGAGCTATGCAGCCGCTATGAATAATTTAATATATTTCACTTTCAGATTTTTTAAAGGTTGTGAGATAACATCCCAGGCAGAAAGGCCTGGTCACAGGATTCTAGGTCTAGTATAAGATTTCATCAGCCAAATATTATGATTGTTATCTTAAATTGGTATTCGAGACGAAACCACGATCTGAAGTTACGCGTTTTTTTACTTCACAATGAACCGACCTACGAAATATTATCTGATACTATAAGCATATGTGTTTTAACAATACTTTTGATATATATTGAAGAATATCTGTGATGATTCAAGAGAGAGACAATTAATTATTTATAATCCCATAAGCACACTGAGTACTGAGCTAGTTTGCTGATTGTTGACCTGCGTCAGGCTAAATAAAATTTCATTACACTGTTCATAGTATTATCAGAGTAATTTCTCTTTTGTTTTGACGTCACTTTATTAAAAGCTATCAAAGCACATATAAATTAAATTAAATTACATTACAACAGTTTAGTAAATGCGCACGAAAAAATGATAACTACACTTACTACTTAACAAAGCGTAGAGCGTGTGCCTGGCTGTATTATTTCAAAAGATTACAAAAAGAAATTCCACCTGCAGAATGTTGTTGCCAAGTGAAACATGTAAGTTTGAAAAATGATTGTAATTACGTAACTGACAGTAATCTGAACACAACCGTTAGAATGGGAATGGCAGGCGAACGTGTATTTTATCTCGTCGCTTATGCGCTTTGCTCTGTACTGAACTTCTCTGACTGCGAGAATGGAATTTTAATTTAGCTAAGAGAATGTAAAGTGTCATAAAGTAAACCAAAACCACATGAATTTACGTAACACAAAAACTGAATGTAGTGCAACACTACTGATTTGACATTGTCCTTGGAAATAAAACAAAATTTTATCAGTTTGAAAATAATGGTGCCTGTGCTTAACGAATGTTTTCCCTGAAATAATAAAAAATTCTTACCTCTATCTACAAAAAGGTAACGCTCTTCTCACTGCTCTCTGTTAGCACTTCAAATTGTACACTGGCAAATACCTATTGTGTACGGATGTTGCTTAGCATACATTTTAGTTAAATTGGATATGACTCAGACAATAACTTCTTGAGAAAAATAGTAAATCAAAAATGACACGGATCTGGGAACTGGTATTGATTTGGGGTAAGTAACAATACAGCACTAACTCTTAATCTTGTATTCTGACTGAAAATTAATAATGCTCACAGTTAACACACTCAGTCAACTGATTACACATTAACAATTAGCACTACAAAATCATTGGATGTGAGTGCTGTACATTGGCTCAATAATCTCTTATGAACACGCAAATTCCATTAATAATAAAACATCTTTCTTCATCTTCATTATTTCCAACGTCTGTTGAAACTTTTTTTGCTGTTAGTAAACATCATAATATTTTGCAAATAAAAAAAATCATTATTGTTTGTAGCGAGTAAGTATATGTCCAGCACACACCAGATACATCACGTCTTTACACTTGAGAGTCCTCCATACATCACTCGCTCTGAAGTTATTCCAACATATTACCCCTAACACCTTCAATGAGCGATCGCTGTTGAGCAGCGACGCTACCATTTGATCAACTGTGGTTCAATACCATATTTTCTTACAAACTTTTATTAATGTGCCCTATGTATACCTTTCAATATGGTACAAACAACTGTTCGTTATTTTACCAGGGGCACATGTTGCTGATCCTCTTACTCGACAAACATACTTGGCGAAATTCAATAACCAGACACTTATTTGACTTAATTAATGTTAAAATATTTTTCAGCCTTTCATTTACTGCTAGCGGGCTTAATCATTTATGTGTATGTTAAGTGCATTTTGGATCCTATATCTATCATGTAGTTTTTTAAGATTCTCATTCCTTTGTTATGCACATATCGCATATACTACCACATACATTAGTGTATAGTTTCGTTGTAGCATTCACCACGTGGCCTAAATGCATTTGATTACGAGCTAATCAAATACGTAGTCTTATCTTCATGTCATTTAACTAATAATTTATTTTTCTTGTAGCTGTTACTAACTTTGTTCATTTGTTGCATCATGCTGGAAATTTTATTTCATAGATGCGATTTTATTAACTACTTAGCCTCACATACATTATTTCCCACGCTGCAAAACGTCCTCTAAAAATATCTAATATCATTCAAGTCAATATTTATGTACCAATCACTACAGACATACTTTTCTAGTGCAGCACGTGTTTCTGGATCAGTAACGAATAAATAAACTTCACTGAGATCTCTGTTCCTCCCTCCCCCCCCCCCCTCTCTCTCTCTCTCTCTCTCTCTCTCTCTCTCTCTCTCTCTCTCACACACACACACACACACACACACACACACACACACACACACTGAAACACACTCACGTACATACACACATACGACAATAATGATTTAGATTTGTGTCTGGGACAATACGACATTGTCCCAAGAATACGATGGGCGTTCAACAAGTAATGCCGAGCCTTTTTTTTTAATGAAAGCTGATTGGTTTCATGCCGCATTCCGATACGCCATACTATTCGCCACTCTTTTGGCTATAAAACCCTATTTTGGAACATTATCTCCGGTCAATGCGACGGCCTTACGCTATCTTACTGGGAGGGCCTGTACGACAGCATGGTACAATTGTAGTGGTCGACGCCAGAGCCAACGTTTTGCTGCAGCAGTAACATTCCCATAAACCACGCAAGGCTGCCCACTGAGTTTATCCTTCATTGGACCAAATAGACGAAAGTGGGAAGCTGCTGTAGGATGGATGAGGAAAAACAGTCCAATGAAGTTTCGTGAGCTCCCTTTGGATGCATAAACAGCGCCGAAGTCACGAATTTCTGGACATGTATTCAATCTTGAAAAATTATCAGTTAAAAGACCTGCTCACTGTACTAAGCTTTCGACAGTCATAGTAATGCGATCATTTTGCAGTAATGGCTAGTGGTTGGCATCAGTGATCAGGAGACAAAAACAATGTGATGAAACACTGATGACACTGTTCTCAGGTGTTGATTCCCAGATCGCCGATACTATTCAGTTCTGGACAGAGGTTTGTTCTTAAGAAGTGAACACGTTACAACCTACACAATATACGATCGCCGTCAATGTTTCTCTGTTACGCCCTATGTATAAACTCCGTAAATTCGTTAACACAAGTATGCCTTTGCCAAGCTATATGACTAAAAGTGGAATTACACGAAAATAATAGTTACTTTTGTCAACATACATGATGTGGGGTACATCTGGAAAACACGGAAGGAAATGAGATATATACAATGTAAGATGTATAACTGATTATCTGTTTATTCAAATCACTATGTACAAAAATATATATGTATTTACATCACTCTCACACAGGTATTTCTTCAGATATATAAAAAAGTATTAGACATTACTCACAGAGATACATACTGTAACATATACAATAGATGTACCTGTTCATAGAACATTAGATTCGTCACGGTTGTACAGTGTAAAAATATCCTCAGTAGTGGTATCCCCCATTTCCAGCTCTAGTTCCAGCTCCATCGCGCCCCCTGCCATAGCCGTATCCGCCAGCGGAGTAGGCGGTGAGTCCAGTGTCCTCGTACTCTATGGTGGGCCTGTAGCCGTCCTCGTCAGCCTGGTAGGTGACGACCTGCTTCCGGCCGTCAGGCAGCAGCACGCGGTACTGGCCCTGGGCGCTCTCCCCCTGCCTGGACTCCTCTTGTCCAAAGTCACTCAGCGTCTCGCCGTCCTGCACCGAGTAGCTGAACTCGTAGTTGGCCGGCTCCTGGAACAGACATGTATAAATTTCCTAACTGTTGATTGGAACATTTTAATGAAACTGGAATTATGCATAAATATCTGAATCTGTCAAAGAAACTATGCTAAAACAGCATTTTGTATGTGCAGTCAGTTTTGAAACATTAATTGCCTGTTTAAAAGTGAATCATAAGCTATGTACAACAAATTAAGGTCAATCAAAACTTAGAACTACTTGTGGAAACACGGTGCTCAGTTGGATCAATTCGAATCAGATCTGGATAATATCATGCTATTCAGTACCGATTCGATTTGAGCTAACTGATCATTCAGTTCTATACCTGGAATCACACTCCAGTGTTATCACATAATCCTCTAATATTATAATTATGAGTCACCATAAACTATTTCCTTAATGTGAAAATTCTCATTTACCCCTATTTGTATTATTTACATGCATCACTCTTCAGTTAATTGTTAAAAAATATAAAACTAATCTGTAAAATTAATTTTATGGTTCTCTTTATTAAGCACATGTAACGAACGTTGAGAGTTCTTTATTCAGATTTCCTAACAGGTATGTGATGTGCACAGTACTCCTACATATCTAAGGATTCAAAATAGTGAGCACTGAGTCTATCTCAACAAATGCCATTGATTAGAAATAACAGCTTTCACAGGTAATTGACATTGTGCAACACAATTACGCTCAAAGGCCTTAAAAAGAAATGTTATATCTGACACACTTCTTATGCATTGGGTCAAAGCACTATACCCTCAGAGAGAGGAATGGCCAAAACGATCACTGCCAATAGCAGGGGTACTATAATAACACTATATAATGGTGGAGAGCGAGAGAAATGCTTTGTAAGGAATGCCGCTTACCACATTAGCATCTTGTAGAGCATGTGTGTCTGTTTTACATCTTATGAAAACGAAATTCATTCGATTTTGATATTATTGACTTTGAAAAAAGTAATTTCACTAAAGTCATAGTAATTATGCCGAAAATACTTAGTGACAAATGAAAAACAGACAGGACTACTCTTTAAGCTACTAGCACATACCCAGTTTTGAGGCCAGATTGAGAGCACCACAATATACATTTTAAGCGAATGAAAAATATTTTTAGCACATGCAGTGCAACGTGGTATCATAAAAATATCTAAAAAGTAAGGGAAGTTAATCCAAAGTCTTACGGCAAGTGGATCCTCCTGGGCTCCAGCGCGACCATAGCCATATCCGGGCACTCCATACACAGGAGAAAGGGCACCAGCGTTACCAGAGGGCGCACCGTACTGAGTGGAGAGCGCTTCACCAGAGTAGGACGGGGCGCCGTACTGTGTGGACAGACCGAGTCCTCCAAAGCCAGTGGCGCGACCAGCTGCTGAAGGGGCGCCATATCGAATGGAGAGTCCACCGCCGATTCCCCTACCAGCTCCAAACCTCCTGGAGGAGGCCCTTCCAAAGCTGGAGGAGACACGAGCCGCTGGACCCTGGCTGGAAGCGCCTGAGAGGCCAAAAGCAGCGCCTGTCAGCGCAGGAGCTCCGTACTGAGTGCTGAGGCTATTGCCTGCTGGGGCGCCGTACTGAGAGCTGAGGGAGGAGGTGGAGGGAGGTCCGTACTCAGAGCTGGGAGGCAGGTACGAGCGGTCGATCGGCGCTTCAGCGACGACCGACAATACAAACGTACTCAGGAGGACATAAACCTGTTGATAGAGAAATACATGAATGAGTTCAGAAATCTTTTCTCGAAGGAGTCTGAAACATTAACACAGAAATCTACTAAGAACACTGGATCTGGCCTCCTATACTACACAGGTAGAAATGGCAGTGTCGTATGGCACTACAATAAGCTTATGTGTTGATATTGTGATCTCCTAGTAACTAATGCAGACTATAACCATTTCACCATGCTTACTGCATTCTCCCCATACAGTGATTATCCCTCACAACCTTCATCCCCTACCAAACGGAATATTCCATAGGATGTGTCGCATCAACCAAATTCTCCTTTTAGTCAGACTGCGTCATAAATTTCTTCTTGCCACAATTCGGGTTTGTATCATCTCCTCTAATCCACAATATTCTTATATAGCATCACATTTCAAAAGCTTCTATTCTCTTCTAGTCTGAACGTCTTATTGTCCACATTGCACTTCCATAGAAGATTCCTTTTTTTAGATTCAATTCCATTGCGCCAAAGCCTCCAATATAATGAGAACGTGGACCTCCTCGGAAGGGACGCAATTCACAGTGAGCAGTCACCGATCATTGATTCCATTGCATCTGATCACACCCCTAATTTTAAAATCTGTTCCTGCATCACACGGTAAGAATTCTTGGAAAAAAAAATGCTATGGAAGACCACTAGTGCTATAATGTACAATCTGCGCTCCCCCCTTACACCCTGGATACATTCGTGTAGAGATTCCAGATGACTCAGGCACAGCTAACAAGAAAGCTAAGGATGTGTTTCCAACGTGGAAGCTCCCACAATCATCTCCATAGAATGGATGTTACAGACTTTAAATGGCTATAATCTACATATCAATTATGAGTTACAATGCACTCTCTGCGTGTTGTTGATGTTGTGGTCTTCAGTCCTGAGACTGGTTTGATGCAGCTCTCCATGCTAATCTATCCTGTGCAAGCTCCTTCATCTCCCAGTACCTACTGCAACCTACATTCTTCTGAATCTGCTTAGTGTATTCATCTCTTGGTCTTCCTCTACGATTTTTACCTTCTACGCTGCCCTCCAATGCTAAATTGGTGATCCCTTGACGCCTCAGAACATGTCCTACCAACCGATCCCTTCTTCTAGTCAAGTTGTGCCACAAACTTCTCTTCTCCCCAATCCTATTCAACACCTCCTCATTAGTTACGTAATCTACCCACCTAATCTTCAACATTCTTCTGTAGCACCACATTTCGAAAGCTTCTATTCTCTTCTTGTCCAAACTATTTATTGTCCATGTTTCACTTCCATACATGGCTACACTCCATACAAATACTTTCAGGAACGACTTCCTGACATTTAAATCTATACTCGATGTTAACAAATTTCTCTTCTTCAGAAACGCTTTTCTTGCCATTGCCAGTCTACATTTTATATCCTCTCTACTTCGACCATCATCAGTTATTTTGCTCTCCAAGTAGCAAAACTCCTTTACTACTTTAAGTGTCTCATTTCCTAATCTAATTCCCTCAGCATCACCCGACTTAATTCGACTACATTCCATTATCCTCGTTTTGCTTTTGGCGATGTTCATCTTATACCCTCCTTTCAAGACACTGTCCATTCCGTTCAACTGCTCTTCCAAGTCCTTTGCTGTCTCTGACAGAATTACAATGTCATCGGCGAACCTCAAAGTATTTATTTCTTCTCCCTGGATTTTTTTACCTACTCCAAATTTTTCTTTTGTTTCCTTTACTGCTTGTTCAGTATACAGATTGAATAACATCGGGGAGAGGCTACACCCCTGACTCACTCCCTTCCCAACCACTGCTTCCCTTTCATGCCCCTCGACTCTTATAACTGCCATCTGGTTTATGTACAAATTGTAAATAGCCTTTCGCTCCCTGTATTTTACCCCTGCCACCTTTAGAATTCGAAAGAGAGTATTCCAGTCAACATTGTCAAAAGCTTTCTTAAAGTCTACAAATGCTAGGAACGTAGGTTTGCCTTTCCTTGATCTTTCTTCTAAGATAAGTCGTAAGGTCAGTATTGCCTCACGTGTTCCAACATTTCTACGGAATCCAAACTGATCTTCCCCGAGGTCGGCTTCTACCAGTTTTTCCATTCGTCTGTAAGTAATTCGCGTTAGTATTTTGCAGCTGTGACTTATTAAACTGATAGTTCGGTAATTTTCACATCTGTTAACACCTGCTTTCTTTGGGATTGGAATTATTATATTCTTCTTGAAGTCTGAGGGTATTTCGCCTGTCTCGTACATCTTGCTCACCAGATGGTAGAGTTTTGTCAGGACTGGCTCTCCCAAGGCCGTCAGTAGTTGTAATGGAATGTTGTCTACACCCGGGGCCTTGTTTCGACTCAGGTCTTTCAGTGCTCTGTCAAACTCTTCACGCAGTATCGTATCTCCCATTTCATCTTCACCTACATCGTCTTCCATTTCCATAATATTGTCCTCAAGTACATCGTCCTTGTATAGACCCTCTATATACTCCTTCCACCTTTCTGCTTTCCCCTCTTTGCTTAGAACTGGGTTTCCATCTCAGCTCTTAATATTCATACAAGTGGCTCTCTTTTCTCCAAAGGTTGGTTGGTTTTGGGGAAAGAGACCAAACAGCGAGGTCATCGGTCTCATCGGATTAGGGAAGGACAGGGAAGGAAGTCGGCCGTGCCCTTTCAGAGGAACCATCCCGGCATTTGCCTGGAGCGATTTAGGGAAATCACGGAAAACCTAAATCAGGATGGCCGGAGGCGGGATTGAACCGTCGTCCTCCCGAATGCGAGTCCAGTGTGCTAACCACGCGCCACCTCGCTCTGTTTCTCCAAAGGTCTCTTTAATTTTCCTGTAGGCTGTATCCATCTTACCCCATGTGAGATAAGCCTCTACATCCTTACATTTGTCCTCTAGCCATGCCTGCTTAGCCATTTTGCACTTCCTGTCGATCTCAATTTTGAGACGTTTGTATTTCTTTTTGCCTGCTTTATTTACTGCATTTTTATATTTTCTCCTTTCATCAATTAAATTCAATATTTCTTCTGTTACCCAAGGATTTCTACTAGCCCTCCTCTTTTTACCTACTTGATCCTCTGATGCCTTCACTACTTCATCCCTCAGAGCTACCCATTCTTCTTATACTGTATTTCTTTCCTCCATTCCTGTCAATTGTTCCCTTATGCTCTCCTTGAAATTCTGTACAACCTCTGGTTCTTTCAGTTTATCCAGGTCGCATCTCCTTAAATTCCCACTTTTTTGCAATTTCTTCAGTTTTAATCTATAGTTCATAACCAATAGATTGTGGTCAGAGTCCACATCTGCCCCTGGAAATGTCCTACAATTTAAAACCTGGTTCCTAAATCTCTGTCTTACCATTATACAATCTATCTGATACCTTTTAGTATCTCCAGGATTCTTCCATGTATACAACCTTCTTTTATGATTCTTGAACCAAGTGTTAGCTATGATTAAGTTATGCTCTGTGCAAAATTCTAACAGACGGCTTCCTCTTTCATTTCTTAGCCCCAATCCATATTCACCTACTATGTTTCCTTCTCTCCCTTTTCCTACTGTCGAATTCCAGTCACCCATGACTATTAAATTTTCGTCTCCATTTACTGCCTGAATAATTTCTTTTATCTCATCATACATTTCTTCAATTTTTTCGTCATCTGCAGAGCTAGTTGGCATATAAACTTGTACTACTGTAGTAGGCATGGGCTTCGTGTCTTGTACTACTGTAGTAGGCATGGGCTTCGTGTCTATCTTGGCCACTATAATACGTGCACTATGCTGTTTGTAGTAGCTTACCCGCACTCCTATTTTTTTATTCATTATTAAACCTACTCCGGCATTACCCCTATTTGATTTTGTATTTATAACCCTGTATTCACCTGACCAAAAGTCTTGTTCCTCCAGCCACCGAACTTCACTAATTCCCACTATATCTAACTTTAACCTATCCATTTCCCTTTTTAAATTTTGTAACCTACCTGCCCGATTAAGGGATCTGACATTCCGCGCTGGGATCCGTAGAATGCCAGTTTTCTTTCTCTTGATAACGACGTCCTCTTGAGTAGTCCCCGCCCGGAGATCCGAATGGGGGCCTATTTTACCTCCGGAATATTTTACCCAAGAAGACGCCATCATCATTTGACCATACAGTAAAGCTGCATGCCCTCGGGAAAAATTACGGCTGTAGTTTCCCCTTGCTTTCAGCCGTTCGCAGTACCACAGCAGCAAAGCCGTTTTGGTTAGCGTTACAAGGCCAGATCAGTCAATCATCCAGACTGTTGCCCCTGCATCTACTGAAAAGGCTGCTGCCCCTCTTCATCTTCTCTG
The DNA here is from genome assembly GCF_021461395.2 of Schistocerca americana. Classification (NCBI taxonomy): domain Eukaryota; kingdom Metazoa; phylum Arthropoda; class Insecta; order Orthoptera; family Acrididae; genus Schistocerca; species Schistocerca americana. The sequence goes on from NC_060123.1 coordinate 257,011,258, forward strand.
CATACTCACAGAAATTCGTTGTAGTCATTAGATGTAGCATGTAACAAGTTGCTGACTCCATGGCATAAACATCAAAGATTGGATGCAGTACAGTCCAGTGAGAAATAGAAGATAATTGGATTCCACTGAACGAACAGAATAAGTAATTTAAAATTTACGTAAATGTGTTCCAAAGTTTACTCAAAGCAAATTTTTTAACTGATGAAATATTAAATACATTATTACAGCGTACACATTTCCACCTGATCACCGGGTCACCCACTTCCAGTCGGAAGTGGCCTGCTTAATATCTACTAGGGGCACCAAAAATTTATTTTCGCATTTCACGCAATTATTGACGGAATTTAAAAATTTAAAATGCTGTCATAATCTACTCATTAACAAATATTACTATGTCCGAACTTCCTCTGAAGGCCTAACGGTACCGATCCTCAGCCGAAGATGTCTCTGGATGTGGATGTGGAAGAACATGCGGTCGTTGTCATTTTTCGTGACCGAAGCCTATACTTCTCATTCAAATAGCTTCTCAATTGGCCTTACAAGGGCTAAGTGCCGCCAGCTTGCCAACAGTTCTCCGCATACCTGAAAGGTCACCCATCCAAGTGCTAGCCAAGTCGGACAAAGCACAACTGAGGTGATCTGACGGTAACCAATGTTACCACTGTTGTTTAACACAAGAACTCAAACATTGAAGTTAGAATATGTGTATAGCTCTTGAAGAAGCTGTGTAACTCAGAGCACGGAAACTACCCTGCGTTTATGTAGTATCCGAAGATACGAGCGCTTAGTGACTTCCAACAAACTTTACATACAATTTCAAGTCTTTTCGAAACATTTTCTGGCTGACACCACCACAAGATAGTAAGTGTGGAAAAGTTTACAGCTTACGACACTTTCGCTGTTCAAACGGTAAAATTTCTGCATCGGGCATGACGTTTTAATTTATTACTTCCTTACTGCTAACTGTGTTAGCAACACATTTTTCCGGCGATTTACCATTGAATATCTCTACAAAATTATAACATCACATGATACATAATTCAGAAGATACGGCGGCTGGCGTGGCATAGCGGTTCTAGGCGCTACAGTCTGGAACCGCGCCACCGGTTCGAATCCTGCTTCGGGCATGGATGTGTGTGATGTTGTTAGGTTAGTTAGGTTTAAGTAGTTCTAACTTCTAGGAGACTGATGATCTCAGAAGTTAAGTCCCACAGTGCTAAGAGACATTCTTTTTTCAGAAGATACGGCATCATAAACATTGAGATGCCTGAAAAATTAGCGTAATATAAAACACGTTAACTCATTTGCTGAGTAATCGGTCATTTGATGCTGTTTTATACATGGGAAATTGATTCTTTAAGGAATCAGGGGTGGGCAGTTTGTGGTTGCGTTCTATTACATGCACGAATAGCTTTAGCATGATTCAAGATTATGAAGTTACCACACAAACATTGGGCTTGGGCTATAAGCAATTAGAGAAAGCAGTTTCATTAATGCCCTAGGTTACTAAATGAATTGAATAACAATGACGTATAAAGTTAAACACGCTACGTTTAGAATGTATCATTTTTATCACTATTATTACTGATATGTTTGTTTATTAGTTCGTCAGGCGCCATGTACACGGATCTAACAAGAGGAGGCCGCCAATTGTGAAATTCAGATGCGATTCATACTGCGCATAATAAAAGCTCATGGCCAGAGGTGTAATGTGGCAAAGCACCAAGATGTACTTCTCAGCCGTTGTCGAGAAAATCGACAGTTAAAAGAAACCGTTGCGGTGAAATACTCTCTACGATTTATAATTTCTTACAGCGTCGTGGCGCAGCGGTAAGCGCTCGGGTTCTTAATCCAAAGGTCCCCGGATCGAATCTCGCACCATGCAACTTTTTTTTTTAGTATTTATTTTTTGTAATTCATATATATATATATATATATATATATATATATATATATATATATATATATAATTCCCGGCCATCGGTTGCAACAATTATGCATATAATGAGTTGTTGAAAGTCGTTTGTCGTGGAAAAACTGGCGACTTCGAACATGATTATGTTTTCCGCAAACAAAGTTGTATTTCACAAATGTTATTAATTATCTTCATAATGTTTACACGTGTAGTTAACGGAAGACGTAGAAACGATATTCCGAAACAAATACGTATAGTGTAAGTCAAACGTTCGAATTAGAGACCCCACGATATATATGTATATATATATATATATATATATTAATTACAAAAACAAATACTAAAAAATAAAGGTTGCATGGCGCAAGATTCGATCCGGCGACCTTCGGATTACGAACCCGAGAGCTTACCGCTGCGCCACGACGCTGCAGGACATTGCAAGCCGTAGAGAGTATTTCACGGCAACGGTTTCTTTTAACTGTCGATTTTCTCGACAACGGCTGAGAAGTGCATCTTGGTGCTTTGTCACATTACACCTCTGGCCATGAGCTTCTATTATGCGCAGTATGAATCGAATCTGAATTTCACAATTGGCGGCCTCCCCTTGTAAGTGTAGCAGCGTGTTAGGCACACCAGTTTCCTCTGCCGCGGCCTCCCTCGGTGGCTGCCTTACCTTCATGTTGTGCAGGTGGTGGACGGCTGAAGCAGAGTGAGTCTACCGAACCAGCTGTCCAGTATATATACCGGAGCTGCACTCCTGGGCGGGTCGCCGCTGCGCGAGATTCGGCCCGGCCGCTCCAGTTAGCGGACTGATGGGGAGGCAGGCAGTTACGTCACCGTGGGAGGCCTTGGTGGCGCCTCGGAAGACCCTTCACGGCCGCACCCTCCCGGCTGCCTTGCCGTCTTTCCGAGGCAGCCAGTCATCTTGCTCCCCACGGCACTCTTCTCATAATAGCCTGCAATCTCCTGCCTCTTTCATTCATCGTAAAGGCATCGCTGCAGTTCCCAAGGACTTGTCCCGCTAGAGGCGCTTGTTCTTTTGATAAGATGAAATTAGACAACATACATTGCTATTCCCAAAGACCCAGATAATGAAGATTGTTGCAGACAACGGTAATACGACCGTTTTTCGCAATGCGGGCTTCTTATGAACCAGTTGAGTAACTTGGATCGGTCTGAAGTTTCACTGACACGTGAACTAGTCCTCATGAAAACGTAAGTATAGTATTTCACCCATACTCAGCAACCTTTAGTTGCGTATATCGAAATAATCAGCAACCAGTTGCATAAATAAGTTTAATTTCTTAACCCATTTCGGGCACTAGTGCACTTCTTCACAAGGTTATATTCATCACACTGACACTCGCAAATAATGCTATAGGTATAACGTTCTGAAGATGGGCACTAAATTTCTTTTATTCAACTGGTTGCTGATTATTTCGATGTAGAAAACCTAAATAAGCAGATAGGAAAATACCCAGTTTTCGAGCATGGTTATGTTTTCGACATTTGTGATCGTTGTTTATTCTGTAAGTCTATGGATCTTCCTCAGGTTTTTCAGCCATTGTGCTGCCAATGAATAACGTAAAAGAAAAACATAGCGCAATGTGCTTTTTTTCTATTTTTATTTGTCATTTGCTGTCCAAAGACGCTATCACATATAACCGGCGAAATTCAAAATAGCTGTTATCAAAACCGTCGCCGGTAAAACTACGTCAAAAATAAGTGCTGACGTAAGGCTAAGAGCAAATTGAGGCGCATATAGCACATGTGACGTGATACGACAGTACAGTGCGACGCGCACTTTGCGCACATGTCGCATGGGTCCTGCGATAATTGAGACGCGTACACATACTTTGCACGCGCTGATTGGCGACAATCTGCGCTAACAGAATCGAGGAGCGCACACCCTGTAACATTTCTCAAACGATTTCAGATGAACTATTCAGTAAAAATATTAGATTCTTGCCTGACTTGTAGCTTTACGTGTCAGCTTAGTGGCGAAGTGCTCATCATCTAGCTGAATGTTATATTTATTGTGATATACATATTTTAGTAAGACACAAAGTTTGCAATGAAAAATAGATGTTGCTATGATTTTGTGTTTGATGTGTATTACACTATATGTTGCTGCACATGAAATTTAGCTAACATATTGAATTTTTCTTTAGACTTGGAAGGAGTCTCTGTCTGCCTCCGATATCGAGAAAGTAGATTCTGTGTAGAGCTTTCGCTCCCGATCTCACGCCGGCGAGAATGAAATATTAACAACATCCCTCATATCTCCTAAACCACTCGAGACATTGAAACGAGATTTTGGCGAGTGGTGGCACTCAAGGAAGAGAGTATTTTGCCGCTTCATAAGCACACTGAACTGTCTTACCTATGGCGATATATCAGAAGTTGTACATTCTATTTTATTTTTTTTTTTTTTTTACTCCAGTGACTGCAATTTTTTAGATTTATCCACAGCTAGTGAAACAATAGTTTCATAGTACGAAAATAAACATGAAATTTCTTCTTTTATGCTACCTCAAACTGACGCAATGTGGTTTTTGTAATCTATTATGTTCTCTGGTCGCCAATTGCTTGAATAGGATACACTGTTTCAGAATTTTGTCACATAGCTGCTGTAAAAATGAGTGTGTGCAGATAATACTGTGTTTTGGCCAGAGATGTATAGTTAAACCCGTTAACAAGAGAAATGTGGCCGTTACTCATAAATGGTGATGCTTCCTCGAATGAGAAAAGGCTAACAATTTACACAAAAATAAATCGCCAATTCTGTTGGAATTGTGGTTGAATCCCCATAACCCCTCGTATTTTTAACACTGAAAGACTGGAATGGAAACTTACCAAACGATATTTCTTTTCTTCATTTGAGCTGTGTTAAAATAATGACAAGCGTACCCTTCAGGTGTAATGACACACACATACCAGATGCTGGTTACTCACCTACGGATTGCCAAACTGACAAAATGTGTGATTCGCGAATAAAATAGTTGTTATTGCGAAAAGTAAAATACTGATACGTCGCACAGCACAATGGCTGGTGTATCGTCAGCAGCCCAGAACAATCAGCGCGAGAGAAATGCTGAAGTGTGCTTTGTGAGAGGCAGAGTTCACATAGCTCGTAAAACATTGTCGTGAAAGTAGCAAATACACTTCAACAAATTAAATATATCACATCATCATACTCTTTCAGGATAATGATACTTTCGGAATAATACCGACCAGTAATTCATTGTGTACCCTGTTGTATAATTAGTTTATTAACACTGATAGTGTGTATGCAACCAGTGAAATGTTTTTTCACGTCTCGACGAGCCGACTAAAACATTTTTATTCGTGAGGGCTTCTCGATTGTTTGTAGCTTGCAGTGAAAATGTTGTGTCCACATGTATGTAGTATAATATGTCTTATTACATCCATATCCAAGTAATGATAGTAAAACTTAAGTACTTCATACCTTGGACGCTTTTTGTCAGGAGCACAAAGGGATCACACCTGTGGAAATTAGGCCTGTTTTACTTCTTGTAACAGATCGTAGAGATACGTCAGCATAACAGGCAGCAAGTCGATAACCTAATTTTACTTTCCTGTCTTGCTTCTAGATCACCTGATTTTATAATATTCCTTACTTTCTTATTCAGTACCCTGCCACGAATCATCTGTCTTTTCTTACGACCTGAAAACATTGTGGAAGCAGAAGATATATTCCCAGCGGCTAATGGCTCACCAGTTACTGAATTGTGCATTGTTCTTGACAAAAGAATGAACAAACAAAAAAGTATACATATATGTGTAAGTGAAAACTATTTTGTACTAACGAAAAAGAGATGGAGCGCTTAAACGGCGAAAAACGAAACACTTACTCAGTGACAATAAAATTCAGCATACTGCAAGGCGGTATTTTACGGAGGGGCGATATTTTCACTGCCCTTATGCGCCATGCCGAAGTGAGCATATGGCAGGACTGCCTTCCCGCTCCTCGCCTCACTCCTACCACAGTGTTCGCGTGGCGCGCGGCGCGAGAAACTCTGCCACAACCACAAGGCAGGCGCGTGTCGCGTCCCAGTCGCGTCCCAGTCGAGTCGCGTCGCAATTTGCGCGGTCCCATTTGAACCTGTGAAGTTACAAGAAAGCTCGCTGTGCTGGGCCGCGGCACACGCGCTCTATGCGTCTCAGTTTGCGCCTAGCATAACATGGCTCTCACACATTGCCTCTCTACTTGTCCTTGACACTTATCGCCATTTTATGTCCCACCCTCCAGCTTTTCTGTTCAGGCAGGAGCTTTTTTAAAAAAGTGGATCGCTATTACACTGTCAGACGATCTATACCTTGCAATGACGACATTACTGTAAATTCAGTTCATATTTAGTGTATCGTCAGTTAAGGATGAACGCCAATTTTCCGTATAAATCAGACTATCGTTACAAAAATGGTGAGCTGTCATTGTTGCATGCAACAATCGATAATTGATGTGTATGATGAATCTACAGTCAAATTTTGTGTAGAAAACATGACAAGAAACTAATTAATGATTCCTGATTGATATTTTACAGTATCCATATTAATTAAAATATCGTCTTGTGTGAGACAGTTGCTGTCTGACTCGAGGTATTTCGACTTCATGGTTCGATGCTAGTTAGCTCAATTGTTTGATTATGCAGTTTGTGAAAATTGTATAAATGTATGTGATTAGATTTTGTCATATCGGGCTTGGTGTGATTAACTCAAAAAAATAGTCCCCAAACAATGTAGTACCTCAGTGTGAAGGAAAGGTGGTTCTAACTTTCAGGGACTGTTTTCAACGTTAGGGACAGTTTATTAACAGGAAACGAAAAGTAAACATATGAACAGAGAAAAGAAATTTAAGCAGTTTCGTGCTGTAATCGAAAGTCCATTTTGTTACATTAGATTCAGCTTTTAATATGCGAAAATTTAGTTTGAGGAAATAAAGAAATCTCCTAGGAAGTAGCTGATACACTGATCGAGTAGCTGGTGTCGAATTTTGAATGCTAGACCAGCAGATCCATGAAAATTATGTGCCTGATTTAACAGTCGATTTTTCGGACATTTCGTTATTCGATCAGTAATCAGTAATTTTGTTTAACTATGAAAACTCAAACACATTCTTTCTAAATGTTTCTATGTTTAGAAGTTCATGCTCAAAATGAAGCTTGGGAAAGACCGCTAGTGAAATACTATGGGCAACACATTAATTCGAATTCATTTACTTTATTTGTGGAAGAGAATGGAAACACAGAACTAAACAGAATCAAGCACGTTGGTTTTCTGTAAAACATGACTGCAAATCATTTTACTTTTTTGCTGAATTTAAAGTTATTATATTCTTTCGGTATATAGCTACTTGCACACTCTGTTCTACAAAGACAGTATTCCACCTGAGATACAAAAGAGTTTCAAAGTTGCTTACTCAATTCTGTGGTGTTTGTAGGCCGATGTCGGTCTTCGGCTTTTAATGTGAGTTTTCATTAGGCTTGTCTGCTTTGTACCGCACAAATGTCTTAAATACAGTCATGAATCCATATGAAGTTATGAAACAAACAAGTAGCTTGCACTATCACATCGATTTTATTCAAATCACAATTCAGCGAAGTATCCAACACCCTGATCGTCGACACTGAGTAGTGTCGGCTCCCCTTTCTTTTACAAATTGCCCGTCTCGTCCGCATGAGTTCGCCGCCGCGGTATAGAGTGCGCTGCTCATCTATGGTGGTGGTGGTGGTGACGCGATCGGGGGAAGCGAGGCGTTGCCACCGAGAGCAGGGAACTGGGACCCATGATGTTTGGACGGCGACTTCCTCCTATCTTTGTGTCCAGGGGGTCGAATTTGTGCCGAGGGAGGCTAACCTTGGCCATTGGAAAGTCTGTGTGTGTACAACGGCTTTCTTAGTGTAGAGCTCATTCGAGTCTTCTGGAACAGCTTAATTTGCTGTATGGTAATATAGTTGCTCATGGTAGCTGATTCTTGGCAGCGCTATTAATCCCCCTGGTCGCTTGGTCGCCTAGTGGTTATTTAGGCCCCGAGAAACCCACATCTTGTCTGAAGGGTAGATCGAACTTTTACAAGTAAGCGTGATTCTTCTGGGCAGGTAAGAGTCTCACTGTCCTGCCTGTCTTACTACCGCTGCCTATGTAAACTGGGGATGAACTGAGTTAAATTGCAAATTTCTCGAAGTTTAGGTTTCTTAGTCCATGCTCGATGGTACTTCTCGAATTATTTTTCTATTCTACCATTTTTTGTGATACCCACAGTTCGAATGCACTATAAAGTTCTCAGATTTAGCCTTCTCGCTGAGCGCTATAGCTGCAGCATTGTTGAGCGTTAATGGTGACCCACACTTAGACGTGCCTTTAGTCTGTTTCAGCGTCAAAGTCAGTGTGGTAGGCCGCTTTGGACATTAATACCTTTGCGGCTGTGCTACACTCCACGCCAGACTGCAACATCTTCGTGTAGGAGGTTACTGCTCACAATGTTATGTAATTGTAGTTTGTTAGCTGTTTCATTTAACTGTTGTTTTTCTCATTCTAAAGCCCTAAGCGGTCAGTGTAGGTAATTGCAATCTATTAATTCTTTTATGTAACTGCTTCTTTTCCCATTCTGATTACCTAAGCGAACAGTTATTCTATTACAGTTTAGCATCCCCTTTTCTAACAATGTAACATGTTTTTAAATCGGCCAAGTTTCTTTTAATGACTACGGGAAACTATTCTTGTTGTAAACTGTGTAACGCACCTACAACAAATTATGCCTATGCTCGTTTGTGAAAATGGACTCGATAAGCAACGTGAGCTACCAGTGAACGGAATCTATCCCGCATAACACAGTGTGCATCTTGTATGTGTGTCAGTTTCACTGTCATAAGCCCTTAACATATCGTTACATAAAAAAAAGCACTCCCTCCTCAGGCCACGAGTGGCCTACCGGGACCATCCGACCGCCGTGTCATCCACGGTGGAGGATGCGGATAGGAGAGGCGTGAAGTCAGCACATCGCTCTCCCTGTCGTAAGATGGTATTCGTGACCGAAGCCGCTACTATTCGCTCGAGTAGCTCGTCAATTGGCATCACGAGGCTGAGTGCACTCCCAAAAATGGCAACAGCGCATGGCGGCCTGAATGGTCACCCATCCCAGGGCGGACCACGCCCGACAGCGCTTAACTTCGGTGATCTCATGGGAACCGGTGTATCCACTGCGTCAAGGCTGTTGCATGAAAAGCTTAAAGCTAACATTTGGGTAAGCTATCTCACTGTGTATTTGAATATGAGAAACTACAGGAACTAATGAAGCTGTAACAATGAATATCTAAGGTATTTGGCTGCGTTTTTGAACAAGAATTTACAAGTGATACAGAATCTGACTTGTGCAACGGAATTCACTAGATTGGAGAACATGACATGCTGTGGTGTGCTAGTGACTCTGTTTCGCCCATAAGTTTTTCCATGTGGTTTACAGCAGCATGCAGCAGCAGCAGCTAAAACTTATTGTTACTAAGAATGAATGTAACACAAAGGAGTTTGCTTGGGTCATGTTAATTACTAAATAACTTGTGAAAAGGGATTTCATAAATTAAATCTATTTAAAACTTCAAAATTATCATGACCAAGTATTAATAATTGCTAAATGCCTTCAATTACCGTATAAGTATCAATAATGGCTGAGTGCGAGATCGACAAATTATTTCAATTTCAAAGTTAGATTAGCATCTAATAACCACAACATCTATTTATTAGTTATATGTGGAGAATAATTATCATTATTTGGAGGATAAAGAGGCATCTTTAACTGACAAGCAAAACATGGGATTATCGTAAACTCGAAATAACAATCACGAGCCTAACGCTGCAATTGCTTTTGCGCTATGCTTGTGAATTTTACCTTGAATTCTATGTTAAAGCGTAGTTAAGCCATCTAAATCTCTCCTGGCTACATAAATGAAATCAGGCCTTGAGTGTGGTAAGATCTGCCATCACCGATGTTAGGGCAGCGTGACACGTCTCGTGTCCCCGAGCTATCGACCGACACTACTACTTCCACTCTCACAGACAGACCTCGTTTCACGACAATGCTTAGAATCGCGCTCCCACGTTTCGCCCTCAGATTGTTACTATCGATATCTGAGTGCTTACACAATGCAAAGAATAGCGTTAAGTTGGCTGTATTGTTTTCAATGTAATGGAGGGTTCTGACACAATTCTTGCAACTGCTCATTCTGTTGGTTGAGTAGTTTATTTAATGTGGTTGCCCCTCCCCCTTTTTTAATGTCTGGTGCTGTAGTGGCACTGGGTTTGGAGATCTCGTCCTAGTTTCGGCCGCTGTCGACTGTATTTCGTAGGTGCGGTGCCTAGTTGCAAACATATTCTTTTTAGTTATTCTTATTTTGTCAGCTCATCGCTCTTTTGGGTACTAATTATTGTGTTCGGTTGTACCAGTCACATCTTGCAAGAGGAAAGGCATAATATTTGCATTCCATGGATTAAACCTCATGCTTTAGGAATCTGTCGCTACTGAATGTTCTGGCTGCCCGTTGATAACTGTGGGAAAAGAAAAGGCTGCAGCGCCAAGTATAAAATTTGTTACTTCTCTCATTGAATTCTAGTAGTAGCTACAGCGCCTATGCCTCACATTTCATATTTGTTATTTTTATTTTATTCTAAAATTTAGGCCGTGGCTCCTTAGTTTCATGGTTGTTTAAATGTTGAGTCAGCCCACTGGGGCAAGTTTGTAATTATCTTGTCAGAAGTATTTAACTTATTCGTGCTCATTACTATTATCTCAAGCTGTGCCCTGTGTTAAAGTATATACCGTCTGTGTCTTAGATGGTAATAACGTTTAGTCATAATTTGACGTTTGCAATTTATGGGGTTGTCTGTAAAGAAGTACAATATAATTAAAGGCCATCTTTCATTTTATAACTCTTGTAGTATTTAAACTGTTGTTCTCTTTTAACTGCTGTTTAACCCTTAACTACTGTAGTGAAATGCTCATACACTAATACTCTAGTGGGGTCTCGGAGTACTCCAATAAGAGAAACGAAACTGTAATTTAAGGAAATTTTATTTTGAATTGCACTTTTATCACTGAATATTATAAAATTTTTTACATATTTGAGATATGGTTACAAACAATTTTGGTACATTGAAAAACTGTGGTTGGGGCAAACATGTTTTGAGCATTTTTCACACACTATTTTGGTTTTCTTGTCCACATTTCTTGCGCACATGTAGCATCTTGATTTCCTCATGGATTCTGGCTCTGAAGATGTTGAGGTAAGCGGAGTACCACCAAGTTTAACAACAACGTCTCTCAGTTCACGAGAAAGGGGTCGGACATCTCGACGTTGTATATGGGGCTTTACTAAATCCATTCCAAGCTTTTGTAGCAATTCTCTTCTTTCTAAATCATTTGTTTCATCAAGTTGTTTGGTGCACCGAAGCAAGACAGCAGCATTGGCTCCTACTATGTTTAGAATGGCCATCTGCGTGTTCGCCGTGATAATGAATAGTTGGCGGACATTTGGTCCAGTGTGTCCACTCCACCTTTTGTGGCACTGTAATCAATGATCATTGATGTTGAGTAGTAATTTTCTGATTGTGATGCATATATGAAAGCAACACAACAGCTCGACCTTTCCGAGGAACATAAGGACAAAGTTGTTTCTCTTAGTATACTTAAATCCCTGGCGCAGTAATACCATGTGTTTGATTTTGGTTAATCCACATCCTTCAAAGACAATAGATTCAATGGTAGCAGAACGTGTTTTCCTGAATCAAGATAGAAAACTTTCCCTATTGCATCATTCACCAGTTCCTAGTTTATTATTTTTAATCATTACTGTTTTTATTGTATTTGTTATTGCAATTCACTGTTGCAATTATTTCTCCCATATTCGCTGAAGTATTATCAAGTATTCAAATTTTAAACATTTTGATTGGTTGTGTACCGGCAACCATACACTATATAATTACAGGACGTACATAAAGCCACTTCGCTTGCACAAAATTTTTGTCAGTTTACCATGGTTTCGATTGTGCTAGGGCAATGCTCATCAGAATAAAAAGTTACACGGAAAACATGTAATCACACTATGGTTAAAAACGTCTGAGCAAAAGTGCTCTCGTCAAACAGAAGTGTCATAGGAATAAAAACTAGAATATAAAAGTATAGCATGATTGTCGACTATCTTTTTTTATCTAGTTGACAATCACGTCATTGATATCCTTTGACCTTGAATTTTAATTCCACTCCTGAACCTTTCTTATATTTCCGTCATTGCTTCCTCGATGTACAGATTGAACAATAGGAGCGAGAGATTACATACCTGTCTTACACTCTTTTTAATCCTAGCACTTCTTTCTTGGTCGTCCACTATTATTATTCCCTCTTAGCTCTCGTACATGTTGTATATTTCCCGTCTTTCCCTATATCTTACTCCTACTTTTCTCAGGATTTAGAACATCTTGCACCGTTTTACAGTGTCGAACGCTTTTTCCAGGTCGACAAATCCTATGAACGTGTGTTGATTTTTCTTTAGTCTTGACTCCATTCTCATCTGCAATCTCAGAATTCCCTCCCTCGTGCCTTCTTTACCTTTACTAAAACCAAAGTGATCGTCGTCTAATACATCCTCAGTTTTCTTTTCCATTCTTCCCGATATTATTCTTCTCATTAACTTAGATGCATGAACTGTTAAGTTGACTGTGAGATAATTCTCACACTGGTCAGCTTTTGCAGTCTTCGGAATTATGTGGATGATATTTTTCCGAAGGTCAGATGGTATGTCGCCAGAATCATACATTCTACACACCAACGTCAATATTCGTTTTGTTGCCACTCCTGCAAATGATTTTAGAAATTCTGATAGAATGTCATCCATCCCTACTGCCTTATTTGATCTTAAGTCCACCAAAGCTCTCTTAAATTCTGATTGTAATACCGGATCCCCTATCTCTTCTAAATCGACTACTGTTTCTCCTATCACATCAGACAAATCTGTCCACTCATAGGGGCTTTCAATGTACTCTTTCCACCTATCTGCTCTCTCCTCTGCATTTTACAGTGGAATTCCCGTTGCACGCTTAATGTTACCACCCTTGCTTTTAATGCCACGGAAGAATGTTTAGACTTTCCTGTGTGTGGAGTCAGTCCTTCGACAATCATTTATTTTTCGATTTCTTCACATTTTCGTACAGCCATTTAGTCTTAGCTTCTCTGCATTCCGATTTATCTCATTCCTCAGCGACTAGTATTTCTGTATTTCTGAATTTCCCTGACAGTTGTGTACTTCCTTCTCCCACCGTCCATCTGAAGTATTTCTTCGCACGGTTTCTTCACATTTACCTTCTTTGTACATATGTTTTTCTTTCGAACTTCTGTGATTTTCCTTTTTTGAAATGTCCATTTGTACATATGTTTTTCTTTCCAACTTCTGTGATTTTTCCTTTTTTGAAATGTTCATTCCTCTTCAACTGTACTGCCTACTGAGCAACTCATTATTGCTGTTTATATAGCCTTAGAGAACTTCAAGTGTATCTCGTGATCCCTTAGAGCTCCCGTGTCCCACTTCTTTGCGTATTGATTCTTGTCTACTAATCTTTTAAACTTCAGCCTAATCTTCATTATCTTGTGATCTCAGTGTATATCTGCCTCTGGGTAAGCCTTATAACCCAGTATCTGACTATGATGTATGATCCAACCTTTTCCAAGTATATCTCATCCTCTTCTGAATCTTGAACAGAGTATTCGCTATTATTCGCTATTACTAGCTGAAATTTATTACAGGATTCAATTAGTCTTTCTCCTTTGCAATTCCTTGTCCTAAGCCTATATTCTCCAGTAACCTTTTCTTCTACTCTTTCCCCTCTATCTGCATTCCAGTCCTCAATATCTGTTAAATTTTCATCTTTCTTTACGTACTGTATTATCCTTTAAATCTCCTCGTATACTTTCTCTATCTCTTCATATTCGGCTTGTGACGTGGGCATGTATACCTGAACTATCGTTGTCTGATAAGAACAGCACCTTCACTGAACGATTCACAGTAACACACTCTTTGCCCTACATTCCTATTCATAATGAATCTTACTCCCGTTATACCACTTTCTGTTGCTGTTGATATTACCCTATACTCATTTGATCATAAATCCTTGTCTTCTTTCCATTTCACTTCACTGACCCCGACAATATCTAGAATGAGGCTTTGCATTTCCCTTTTCAGATTTCCTAGCTTCCCTGCGATGTTCAAGCTCCTGATATTCCACGTCCCGACTTGTAGGATGTTACGCTTTCGTTGATTATTTAACTTTTTTTTCATGGTCACCTCCCCATTGGCAGTCCCCTCCTGAAGAACCGGATGGGGGACTATTCCGGAATCTTTTTCCGATGGAAAGATTATCATGACACTTATTCAGTTACAGGCCACATGTCCTTTGGATACACATTATGTGACATTAATGCAGTGGTTTCCATTGCCATTGCCATGGCCTTTGGGGCCAGTTCCACATCCCTAGGACAAGAGTGCCCTAAACCTCTCTTCGCTCCTCCGCCCTCTCTGACAAGGCTGTTGGCAGACGGATGGTGAATTCTTGTGCTAGAAATCTTTTATTACTTATCAAAGATTCTAGACCTAGGCCAAGGGCGCTTCTTGACTACCAGGGGTATTTGGAATACAAGGCTATCTCTAAATTACTTTGACATGCCCTTCCTCTCAGAGTTATCGCGCTGTGACTGTGGAGGTGCTGTCTCTGGTTGGGGAACTGCTAAACAAGGGAAGCATTTGTATCTTTTGAAGGCCGATCGATTTATTAGTGGTGAAGAACTTTGTCAATTTAATTTTTCGGTGGCTATTTTACACAGAATGCTGGGTTAATATTGGGTTTTCGGGAGAGGGTTGTTTATTTCAAGTTCCTCTTGTTGAGAGGTTTGCCTTGTGTTCCGGTCATAGTTCTTTGGAAGTTTGCAGTGTATTGTGCCCCTTTGGGAAATGTGAGGTCAACCGCTTGAGTCTAGACGAGACCCATTAATTGTTGCAGGGTTTTAGTCATTTCTTAGATGTCCTAGATGATAAGCTGGGCATAATGAATATGATTCAATAGATCGCCCTTACTGATGAAGTGCCAGTTAGACAGGCTCCGTATAGCCTATCCCATTCGAAATTGAAGAGCTTACGATCATTGATTATGTCATGGAGTGGTCAGACCCTCTACATCGCCTTATGCATTGTCCATATCTCTAGTACCTAGAGCCAAGAGTGGGGAGTTCCGTCCGGTGGTTGACGACAAATTAGTGAACCAAAATGTTGTTGGAGATTCTGTACTTTTGTCTCATTTAAACATTTTCTTTGTGTGGTTCGCTGGGGCCAAGTCCTCTACGGTTCTTGATCTTAGTCATATTATGAAATTAATTTATCTGATGATTATAAACATATTAGCGCCTTCTATACAGACTACAATTTATATGACTTCAACAGTGTTCCTCTTCGCTTGCAGACTGCTGCGGCTATTTTGTCACACCTTTTAGACTGTGTCTTGGATGATCTGAAGTTTAAATGTGTATATAACTAACCCAACGATTTTATGGTTTATAGTGCCACCTTCACTGATCGTTTGAAACACCTGGAGGCGTTTCTGGGGCGTCTTAGGGAGGCAGGGTTCACCATCCAGAGTTACGTGGGCATGTCCGCAGATATCGGTTTTAGGCCATTTAGTTTTTACGGAGGGTTTCAGGATCAATCAGGAGCGCACTTGGTATTTGGATAGATTCCCTGCACCCAGAAATAAGAAGGCTGTAGCTAGGTTTATTGGTATGGCAAGTTTTATCGTAAGTTTGTTCCAAATCTTACTTTGTCATCTCGGCCCCTTAATGACCACTGTAAGAACAGAGTTGATTTCCACTGGGACGATAGTCACAGGTATCCTTGTATACAGTTAAAGAGGCCCTTAGTAATCCCCCAGTTTTGGCTACTCCCGTTTCCAACTCCTGTTTGTTGTCCAAATGGATACTTCCACTTGTTTGATAGTGGCCGTTCTTCTCCAAGAACAAAACGTGGAGCGGTATCCCAAAGTTTACACGTGTTATCTCCTGAAATTTAATGTTCCGTTTATGAATGGGAGGAACTGCTAGTTCTCTTTGCCCTTGAGAAATTTGCGTTTTATCTTCAGCACAGGGAATTTCTTCTAGAAACTGGTAGCTGGGCCCTGATTTACGTTCTGACATGTCCCCTGGAGATTGGGCGAATCGTACGCTGGGCAGATTTCCACCTTTCGTTTGAACGTCAGGCATATTAGGGGCCCAGATAATCATGTGGCGGATGCCTTACGCCTTATGTCACCAGCAGCAGGGAGGCGGAGGAGGAGGGGTGGGTTCTTCTGTGGACTGGACAACAGGGTTGTTGACAGAGGTCCCTGAAATCTTTACTAATCTGAAAGGGAATCAGGATCTTGATCCTAGAAGTGTCGGGATTAAATAGAGGTTATTACAAGCGGAACAGGTCTCTGTATATAGTCTGCACACAGACCTATTTTGTTATAGTCAACATGATGAGCGTGAGCCTATAATTTGTGTGCCCATGGAACTTGTTGATCCAGTATTCTGTTGCTTTCACGACACTGTGGTACAGGGCCACTTGGGTTTACACATAACAATTTTTAAGGTAAATGAACTTGTTACTTGGCCCACCATTCATAAGAATTTTCCGATATGTGTGGGCGAGTGTGAAAGCTGCAAGAGGACTAAGCCCAATTCTAACTCACGAAAGAGGCTTTTGCAGTCAACCAGGGAGGATTTTCCTTCGGAGAAACTTTTTATTGATTATACCTCTTGGTGGTTTTGGACGCCACTTCCCATTTTTGCTGGTTGATTCCCAGCAGCGGGGTTACAGCTCCTTCGACCATTCGCCATCTTCTAAATATTTGCTCTACATTCGCAGCACCTACGACTCCTGCTTTCACTTCCAAACTGTTTAATTTTTTTTTTTGGGGGGGGGGGGGTATTCTTTCAACCATATCACCCCCAGTCCGTACTATCCGCAACCATCCTTTGCGAAGTGAGTAAATCATATCTGAAGGCAGCACTGATCTCAAAGGAAGTCTGATTTTTCTATTTCACGGCTCAATTTCACGTGCGAAACGCCTCACCATGAGTCTCTTAAAGCTTTCCAAGACTCGTATTTGCTTATCAGGTTAATTCCCATTTAGTTAACATATATTAATGATCTTCTTCCAGAGCAGGTTAGTCCAGAAATTATTCGTCGCAATTGGAGGAGGGCGAGACGCAGTATAAATCACGTCCATCATGAGTTCGAAAGGTCATAAGGACCTTAAAGGTAAAGTAAGCTGCTGAAGTTTTGTGGGCAGCCCCAGCGTTGCCTTAAAAGGGAGGGGGAGGCACAGGCTACACTAGTAAATTGGCTCTGCGGCTCTTTGGTCCCTGTGAGATCAAGCAGAAAATTAATTCTGTTAAGCTTCTTTTGCGTAATAGCTGCACAAGTAAATTGTTATGAGCTTACGTCAAGTCAAGGTAATCAGTTGTATCAAAAAAATAAAAGAAGGGGGGTTGCAGGCAGGGGGCGGACCGCTCATTTTCTAGTTTGGTGGGGTAGGCTGAGCCATTTAGGCTCCGTTTCCTTTTCCAAATTGCCCATTCCGTTCGCATTAGCCGCGATATGGAACACACTTTATGTTGGGGGTGAAGTGGTGGTGTCGCTGTCGAGGAACTTGCTGAGGGTACTACGTTTCCCCGATTAAGACCTGCCTGCGTCTCATGGTGCCGCCACCGCCTGGCAACACAACGACTATTGTATCTTTCACCCGAAATATATGAATCTACGTAATTGCCATTACTATCAATTACTATAAGACGTCCACTTGGCTCCATGAACCTGTCGCCCTGCTAATCGACAGTCAACAACATCGCAACCTGTAACTGGGTACCTTATCTCACCCTCCATCGTGACGAACTGCAACAGTGTCTTCATATTGTGTACAGATGGTGACTAGTAAACTCGTTTAATTGTTAGTTTCACGCAGATACCTGGCTTCTTATTTCTTAAACCACAAAGGTTCGTTACACTGATTAATACTCAATTTCTTTTCATTCATATTACTGGTACTACATTTTTACACGCCAATTCTTTTCCTCTGTACATTACTGCCCATAAATAAGTACTTTAATATTCTCTTTCTTTACAATATGCCTTCATTTGTTTCAGGATAATTGTCACGCAAAAATTATAGAAAATATAAGAGTGACAATATGAGGAGCACTAAAAATAACCTTCACAGTGATATTTTCAGATTAAAAACTACTTTCATAACCCAGTGACTCTTCCTTTTTAGAAAATGGACATCCTGTGCTTCATAAAATTACGGATAGGTGGAGGAACGCGGAAATACAGACTCATATCGCACACTGTAGTTTGGAATATGCGTTCAATTGATTTGATTAAAAGGAGTAATATCTTACTTTCCACAAAGAAGAAAACCACTTGACAGCTGCTGCAAGAAGTCTATGAAAACATAGATGTTCTAATAAATTTTGCAATCAGCAACACAATCCCGAAATTAAGCCTCTGGCTGACGTAAAACTCTGTAGTATTGTTGACGTTACATAAATACTTTCAATTTTCGTTCGTTTTTACTGATTCTGATGAATTGTTTTTCATTTTTAGATCATACTGCATAAAGCAGCTTACTAAAATGTCCTGTATTTGTTCAAGCCATTCATTTCAAATCACCAGGTAGGGGCCTATGTACAAAGGAATTTATATGATCGTCACTTTCAGTTTATTAAATCTTCATTATTACGCTTCGCGTTTTTTTCTTAACTTCAGCATTGTTGTTAGCACTACCTTGGCTGTTGTTTCTGTTCAGAATACTCAGAGTTTTATTAACATCTGTTCTCATTGCAACACAGAACTAGTTGTAAATATACACTGATCAGCTATCGATATAAACCTGTCCAGAAAATAGCAGCGTCATCTGGCGAGGAATGACTGCTAGTCAGACACGAACGATTTATGTAGTTTCAATGAGCGTGCTGTTCGTGTATAGAATGGGAAAATTGGGCGGTCCACCTGAGCTTGACTGAGGGCAGATCGAAATTTGGAACTTTGTGGTTAGGTCTTATGGGACCAAACTGCTGAGGTCATAGGTCGCTAAGCTTACACACTACTAAATCTAACTTAAACTATCTAACGCTATGGACACACCCATGCCCGAGGGAGAACTCGAACCTCCGACGAGGGAAACCGCGCGGACCGTGACGGCCCAGCTTGACTTGTCGGGTGTTCGAGGAATGCTATTGTGTGTGTCTTCAGCACGTGGCGAAACCAAGATCAAACCACGTCTAGACGTCGTGGGGTTAGGTGGCCACATGTCATTACAGTTATCGGTCGTTGTAGGCTGATTAGACTGTTAAAGCAGGACAGCCGGCGAACTGTGGAGGAACTAACATCAGACGTTAATGCTGGGCGAAGTGCAAGTGTGTGGGAACACTCACTGCACAGAATACTCTTAATGATGGGCCTCCGCAGCCAACGACGCATGAAGGTGCCAATGTTAACACCACGACATCGACAACTACGACTGAAATGCGGGCGTGCCTGTCGGCACTAAAAGTAGGCGCAGTGGTGGACCGTTGCATGACCTGAATAATCCCGATACCTTCAACATCATGACGATGGGAAGTCGCGAATCCATCGTCATCCAGGGAAACAGCTTCTTGACACCTGTGTTCCTAGGCGGAGACAAGGTTGCGTGGCTCCATCATCCTCTGGGAGACATTCACGTGGGAATCCAATGGCTCCAGTGGAGCTTGTGCAATGCACCTTAACACTGAGGGGGTATCGTATACAGGTTGGAGACCTCGGTGACCGTAGCGGTCGCGCGGTTCCAGACTGTTGCGCGTAGAACCGCTCGGCCACTTCGGCCGGCTATGACGATCATGTTTCCGGTCGGTAGTGGCATTTTTCAGCAATATATGTAAGATGTCACATGACCAGGAGTGTGATTGAGTGGTTTGAGGAACACAGGGGCGAGTTTCAATTGAAGTGCTGGTCCACCGTCCCGCCAGAAGTGAAAACGATCCAACACAACTTGGGTGTGACCGAGTGTGGCGTCAGACTCATCGCCCCCTCCCAATAATTTACGGGAATTTTCAGTAATTATGTGACTTGTGTGTGCATTTGTGGTGCCAGATCCCTCCTTCAGCCTACCAAGACCTCATTGCTCCCATGCTACGGCGCGTCGACCCTGTTATCCGTGGTAAAGGTGGAAATATACTACCGGCCATTAAAATACTACACCACGAAGAAGTGCAGATGGTAAACGGGTATTCATTGAACAATTATATTATACTAGAACTGACATGTGATTACATTTTCACGCAATTTGGGTGCATAGATCCTGATAAATCAGTACCCAGAACAACCACCTCTAGCCGTAATAACAGCCTTGATACGCCTGGGCATTGAGTCAAACAGAGCTTGGATGGCGCGTACAGGTACAGCTGCCCATGCAGCTTCAACATGATACCACGGTTCATCAAGAGCAGTAAGTGGCGTATAGTGACGAGCCATTTGCTCGGCCACCATTGACCAGACGTTTAAATTGATGAGAGATCTGGAGAATGTTCTGGCTAGGGTAGCAATCGAACATCTTCTGTATCCACAAAGGCCCGCATAGGACATGCAACATGCGGTTGTGCATTATCCTGCTGAAATGTAGGGTTACGCAGGGATCGAATGAAGGGTAGAGCCATGGGTCGTAGCACATCTGAAATGTAACGCCCACTATTCAAAGTGCCGTCAGTGGGAACAAGAGGTGACCGAGACGTGCAACCAATGGCACCCCATACCATAACGCCGGGTGATACGCCAGTATCGCGATGACGAATACACGCTTCCAATGTGCGTTCACCGCGATGTTGCCAAACACGGATGCGACGATCATGATGCTATAAACAGAACCTGGATTAATCCGAAAAAATGACGTTTTGCCATTCGTGCACCCAGGTTCGTCATTGAGTACACCATCGCAGGCGCTCCTGTCTGATGCTGCGTCCTTAAGGGTAGTCGCAGCCATGGTCTCCGAGCTGACAGTCCATGCTGCTGCAAACGTCGTCGAACTGTTCGTGCAGATGGTTGTTGTCTTGCAAACGTCCCCATCTGTTGACTAAGGGATCGAGACGTTGCTGCACGATCCGTTACAGCCATGCGGATAAGATGCCTGTCATCTCGACTGCTAGTAATAAGAGGCCGTTGGGATCCAGCTCGGCGTTCCGTATTACCCTTCTGAACCCAACGATTCCATATTCTGCTAACAGTCATTGTATCTCGACCAACGCGATCAGCAATGTCGCGATACGATAAACCACAATCGCGACAAGCTAGAATACGACCTTTATGAAAGTCGGAACCGTGATGGTACACATTTCTCCTCCTTACACGAGGCATCACAGCAACGTTTCACCAGAGAACGCCGGTCAACTGCTGTTTGTGTATGAGAAATCGGTTGGAAACTTTCCACATGTCAGCACGTTGTAGGTGTCACCACCGGCGCCAACCTTGTGTGAATGCTCTGAAAAGCTAATCATTTGCATATCACAGCATCTTCTTCATGTCGGTTAAATTTCGAGTCTGTAGCACGTCATCTTCGTGGTGTAGCAATTTTAGTGGCCAGTAGTCTACTAGCTATTAGGTAGGTCGTCGTAATATTCTACCTGATAGTTCTACCTGATAGCTGTGTTCTTTTGTTTTCTTAGTTTCAGGAGTATGAAAGCGAATTGAATATTAAAAACCAGAAATAATACCAAAATCATTCAAAAATGCACCATTTCCTTAGCAAAATTGCATTCCATTCAATAAAATAGTGCAAATGTGCATAATATATCGTCATAACCCTACATTTGGTAAATAAAAGGTTCTAGAACTTACGTACAAGGACTGTGCAATGGTTCTGAATGTTCTATTAAAATCTTTAAATCAAGAATATGTGCAAGACATTATGAAAGCTGTAATGTCTTTAATAGGAACGCAGAAGAAGCAATAAATAATATGATTTCTTGCATACAATATTGGCTCACTGAGGACCCTACTCTGGAAGAAAAAGTTCTTTCAAATTTTACGAAGCATCATGGTAATTTCAACGATTGTTTTCGCAGCTCCAAATGTTAGACATCGTTTCTGAACAACTCAGGAATATCACAGACTGTACCATCTTGTATTCAAACGGTTTGATGTACTGAATTAAAGGCGAAATGTTACACTCAACCAGCTCTACTTCATCAACATACGTGACGTGATTATAGAAAAATGTTTATTTTCGCTTTCTCACGACTCCAGTCATTTCACAGACATTAGTGGCCTCAGATACTCATTAAAGGAAGCAATTCATAGCCAGTTGCAAAACTTGGCTAACAAAGAAGTGTTATTGACAATGTACACTTGTAAGTATGCTTTTTAGGTTTTTATGTTTGTAATGCCACGTAACACTCTGTATGAAACTCACTGACTATGCTGTATGCAGTGTGTGGCTGGTTGGTCTCATTGTTGGAGTATTCGCTTGTGCATTATTGGGTAGTTGGATGTGAACAGCACCTAGCGTTGGTCAGTTGGAGGTGAGAAGCCAGCAGTTCTGGATGTGGGGAGAGAGATGGCAGAATTTTGAGAGCGACGATCTGGACGTGTGTCCATCAGAAAGGATAAATTTGTAATACTGGATATCATGAACTGATATATATATATATATATATATATATATATATATATATATATATATATATATATATATATATATGTTGACTTTTGTACATTATTAAGGTAAATACATTGTTGGTTCTCTATCAAAATCTTTCATTTGCTGACTATGCCTATCAGTAGTTAGTGCCTTTCGTAGTTAGAATCTTTTATTTAGCTGGCAGTATTGGCGCTCGATGTACTGCAGTAGTTCGAGTAAGGTCGATTTTTGTGAGGTAAGCGATTCATGAAAGGCAAATGTTATTGTTAGCCAGGGACATTCTTTTGTAAGGATTATTGAAACTCAGATTGCATTGCGCTGAAATATTGTGTGTCACTTTAGTGACGATCAGAATAAGTAAAGAGAAAACTGTCTGAGTACGTTGAGTTTTGCTCCACTGTTTGTAAACCAAATGACGTAGGAGGCTTACCAGCACAGTAATTCATAATTTTTCCAAGGGGACGTTTCACGCTGTATTTTGTCGTCACGAGTTTGTGCAATACTGACAGCAAGAACTGAAAAAAATGTGGAAGCGATCATTACGCTAGCCATCTTCAACAGAAATCAGCACCAACTGATTGTAAAGGAAAGTGCATTGAACTTAGAAAATAGATGATGTCAATTCATTTATGTTATTATATGAGATAAAAACATTTCTAACATACTGTCATCTGCATGGCTGTATTGTATCAAATCCTCATTCTTGGATTTCCATAATAGTTACAAATATTTCCCATGAAATTTTCCAGAATTTTTTTTCAGTGAAGACCAACCGACGTCCAAAATCTTTAGTACACATGCATAAAGCCTTCATATCTAAGGGAGTATATCAAAGGGCAAATGAAAACTTTCTGCATGAACTGTTTTTCATTTTTGTGCTGTTACTTTTTGCTATAAAATATATATTCCGTGAATGTAAGTGCAGATATTAAAAGCACATGATGGCGTACAAGGTGCAGAGAAAACTGAGATCAGAATAAGTGGCTTTTAGAACAATTTATTCATTTTCATACACAAAATAGAAAACGTACTGAGCTCTAATGGAAAGACACACATCAAACATCCATTCTATGATTTCAAATTTAACATCCATCCTTTATAAATAGTATATGTATATGTCTCTAGTATCAGTTTTGTGCATTGTACATTAGGTGGCAGCATCGTTTAGTTTCATCATTCTGAACAGTTCAGTAGTTGGTCAGTAGTGGTATCCACCGTTTCCAGCTCCAGCTCCGGCGCGCCCCCTGGCGTAGCCATATCCGCCGTTGGAGTAGGCGGTGAGTCCGGTGTCCTGGTACTCTACGGTGGGCCTGTAGCCGCCCTCGTCCGCCTGGTAGGAGACGATCTGCTTGCGGCCGTCAGGCAGCAGCACGCGGTACTGGCCCTGGGCGCTCTCCCCCTGCCTGGACTCCTCTTGTCCAAAGTCACTCAGCGTCTCGCCGTCCTGCACCGAGTAGCTGAACTCGTAGTTGGCAGGCTCCTGGAGGGAAAAAATAGTTTTGCTTTAGTGCTTTTCCACTTTAACAGCTGATTAACAGGTATATTTTTTTTTTAATTCATTGAATTGTTTAATGTTTGAAATCAAGTATTCTGACATGCCTACAATAATTAATAACGATTCAAACGGCTTTTCAATAAATTTAAAGTAATCATCATTTCTGCAGCATTTCCTACAATCGACGGTAACCTAAAATAAATTTTCATTGAGTGGAAGAGCAAATTGATTACTAACTCCGAAAAAGGGAGGTATAAAAAATGGCTCTTAGCTCTATGGGACTCAACTTCGGAGGTCATTAGTCCCCTATAACTTAGAACTAGTTAAACCTAACCAACCTAAGGACATTACACACACCCGTGCCCGAGGCAGGATTCGAACCTGCGACCGTAGCGGTCTCGTGGTTCCTGACTGCAGCGCCTAGAACAGCACGACCACTTCGGCCGGCAAAGGGAGGTATACATGAACATAAATCAACAAATATTTATTCTAAGTATGTATGGTGCTGAATATATGTTTCCGCCACTGTAGGTGTCGATCTTAGTACACCATCTTTAATTTTTTAACTTCTACATTGATGCACCTGAACATAACCCAGTTTTGTTCTGTTTATTGTGTAGATGCAAATTTGAAAGACAAGTGAAATACCTTTTTTGAAAAATAGTCTAAAAGTCGTTTAAAATACATTATATGTGGTTAGGATTTCTATTCACATTGCGTATTCCACTTACTGCAAAATGTTCCCTTTTTAAGTATTGGCTTCATTAGAAAGTGAATATTTTCACTGAATGAGAATGTGAAGAAGTGAATGTTTAGGAAGCGAATATTTAGAAAATTAACGTTTCATTGAAGATCAATGAGGATATATTTATGAATGTGAAAGATAGCAAAGCTAATGGTTTGATACTGAAATGTTTAGGAAGTCTGTGTTTCATTGAAGATCAGTGAGGTTATATTTATGAATGTGAAACAAAGCGATATAAATCGTTCCATACTGAAATATTAGCAAGAAATCCCTCAGGCAATAAGTTTTATGATTTTACTCTCCAATAACACATCGAGAGGTTTTGTAAAGAGTTATTATGTGAGATAGAGCACCTGCTTTGAAGAGACTTGGAGGTGACCACAACAATTTCCTATGACTCATATGCTGATAGAAGTTATATGCTGAACAGGAAGAAAGTTACGAAGAAATTTTAAATTTACCTAACTACAATGTCAATAAGTAGCTAGTAATGTAATACATAAAATTAATTTTTATCATCAACTGATTAAACAACTGTTGACATTGTAGTTACGTAAATTTAAAATTTCATCGTAACTTTCTTCCTGTTCAGCATATAACTTCTATCAATATATGGGACATAGGACCATTTACAAATTGGAGACTATATGGCAAATAGAGGAGAATCTTACGGCAAGTGGATCTTCCTGGGCTCCAGCGCGACCGTAGCCATATCCGGGCACTCCATACACTGGAGAAAGGCCACCAGCGTTACCAGAGGGCGCACCGTACTGAGTGGAGAGCGCGTCACCAGAGTATGACGGGGCGCCGTACTGTGTGGACAGACCGAGTCCTCCAAAGCCAGTGGCACGGCCAGCCGCCGAAGGAGCGCCATATCGAGTGGAGAGACCACCGCCGATCCTCCTGCCTGTTCCAAACCTCCTGGAGGAGGCGCTTCCAAAGCTGGAGGAGACCCGAGCTGCTGGACCCTGGCTGGAAGCGCCTGAGCGACCGAAAGTGGCGCCTGTCAGCGCAGGAGCTCCGTACTGAATGCTGAGACCGTTGGCTGCTGGGGCGCCGTACTGAGAGCTGAGAGAGGAGGCCGAGGGAGGTCCGTACTCAGAGCTGGGAGGCAGGTACGACCGGTCGACTGGCGGCTCGGCGACGACGCACAGAGCGAGCGCTGACAGGACGACGTACACCTGTCAAAAGACAAAATTGCTTTGTATGTCATAAGTCGTTACAACCGTCTACTGCAACTGTAATGTTAGAATTTTATGCAAAAAATGAAGCGCAGGAAACATGTTCTGTTAAAGGGAGCCTGTGTATTAATAGTGATTTACATGGTATATGTTGATGTCTACATCTACATCCATATTTATACTGCACAAGCCACCCAACGGTGTGTGGCGGAGGGCACTTTACGTTCCACTGTCATTACTTCCATTTCCTATTCCAGTCGCGTATGGTTCGCAGGAAGAACGTCTTCCATATTCAGGGATGCTTCAACGGCCTTACGATCACTGATTCCCTGTTCTGCGCTTACAGAGTCGAAATGTTCGGGTCTGTCTGTTATCAGTAGGTCCAAGATGTTATCTCCTCGAGTCGGTTCTCTGTGTAATTGCTCGAGGTAATTTTCGGATAATGCACTCAGTATAATGTCACTTGATGCTCTGTCCCTACCACCTGTCCTAAACTTCTGAGTGTCCCAGTCTTTGTTCTGCCACTAATGCTGCTGAGTCGGGAGGTCGGTAAAAGGACCCATTCTGTACTTGCCCGAGGCCATAACACTTAAGAAACCACCCAGTCCACGCCACACAACTCCTGCTACCCGTGTAGCCGCCTGCTGTGTGTAATGGACTCCTCACCTATCCAGCGGAACCCGAAACCCCACCACCCTATGGCGCAAGTCGAGGAATCTGCAGCCCACACGGTCGCAGAACCGTCTCAGCCTGTGATTCAGACCCTCCACTCGGCTCTGAACCAAACATCCGCAGTCAGTCCTGTCGACAATTATCATTTTAGTATTAATACAGGGGTGGCATTCCTTAAAATATAACCGGTTTTCGTTAAGCCAGAATCTTCTCATGAAATTTCTATCACCAACTTTCTTCCCAGAGTATGAATATATTTTGTTGGTCCTCACCTACACAGAAAGGCGTGATCATCACGGTAATATAAGCTCGCACGGTAAAATTGCTGTTTGTTTTTCCAGCACGCTCTTTGGGATAGAACGGTAGAGAACTAGCTTGAAGGTCGTTCAGTGAACCTTCTGTCTGGCACTAAGTTGTGAATTGCAGAGTAATAATGTAAGTGTATATGTCCAACGTAGAGAACTTATTTGCCTGGTAAACAATAAACTAACATCATTCTATTAACAGGTACATCATTAGTTCCCAATGCATTACCTGCATTGTGTTGTTTGAGAACCGCATGACAACGTTTCCCGTTGATAAGGTGCTTGCAGTCTGAAATTAATACGTTCCCTAGAGTTAAGAAGACAAATATTTTCTAGCCTTAGTCTTTTTAACCAGCAGTAGAATGTTCAATCTAATGAGAGGGACGCATGGATCAAAGAAAATTTGAAAAATGAGCGTCACTTAAGTGACTGTCTATCGAAATTAGGAAGGGTATATGTTAGTAAAGTAATAGCAATCGTTGGCGGATCATTTTCACTTCAAACTGAGTGTTGTGTTTATAAAATCTTGAATTTACTTCCCTTAAAAGTCAATTACTCATTTTGTGACCACTGAAGTTTTGACTTCTGGTAAATTACAGAACGATAACGAGAAAAAATTTTCTGAAGTTTTGTCTGTAAAGAAATAGAGTCTTACTGCAGTTGTCTGTGATCGAATTCAAACTAGCATGAGAAAATAAAGAGGAAATGGCGATATAGAGTGGTAGAATGCTATATTATTACAAACCCATATTGTAAGAAGTTATTTAATGTCTTTCTTCCTTTCTCTACTAGGCTATTAAAACACCATCAGTACTCTTTCCATCGTTATCAGTATTCAAATAAGTCATAAAATATGTTGCAGTTCTAAACTTCTCAGTGTTTCTATTAACATCTTATTGCATGGATAAACTTGAGAAAAGTCTCTGGCCATGTAGCTCTATTAATTGAATTATTGTAGATAAAAGGTGTTAACCAAACGTTGGTTTACATAAAAAGTACGTTACAGCGTACCGGCAGACTATCGTTTAAGGTATAACACAACTGAATGGTGCTTCCTACAATTTGTACATGATAATAAAATAGAAAAATTGAGGACTTAAGATTAATGTTTCATAAAAAATCCAACGACACAAATTGGAATGTACTCAGTTTCACGGAAATTCTGTGGCAGCACTAAATACATCTCTCTGTGCTTTACGGTAAAGGTAACTTTATACAGACTAATAGACTCAATCAAGTACGAAATCTCTCTTAGTATATCAAATAATAACAGAGATTCTAACTTCGCAGTTGACTGAGTCTGTCAGTCCGTATAAAGCTAAAACTCCACATATGCAGTGCTATGGGATTTGTGTTAGCTTTGATTTTAGACTTCTGTGCAGAATCTTCTACGGACCACTATTCACTGTCTTCCAAAATAACTACACACTTACTAGTATATATAGGATGTCCCAAAAAAGAACTTTAGGTACATGTCCCTAACATCAAAACGAGAAACAAGGCTAGTAAACAAGGGCTCTAGAGTCCATACTTTAAGAGATATGAGCATTTGTTCATCTTCGATACTATAAAATATATCTCTTCTACTGTAGGCTCTTTGGTTTTGCATATTTTTGGAGGAGGTAAGGTAGTCTCGACTAAAACAAGGAAAAAAGCCCAGTAAACAAGTACTCCAAAATGCATACCTTAAAAGCTGTGATCACTTGTTCAGTAGAAGGCATGTGTTTCTCTGTAGCCTAGATGAACAAGAGTTCATAGCTCCTAAGGTATGTATATTAGAGCTTAGGTTTACTAGATATTTTTCGCTTATTTCTATATAAAGACCTGTCCCTCAAGTTTGTCGGTGTTTCTTTTTTTTATTATTATTATTTTTTTTTTTCACTCTGTAGACGGGCTAGGCGGGAATACATACACTCACACACATTTACAGATACAGAGAGAGAAGGAGAAGGAGTGTTAACTGAATTACAGAAAGACTGGAGCTGTAATTATGATCAAAGGCATAGTCTATTGATGAATCGATTGGGCAACCCATTCTGGAGTGTCGGAGAAGTGCCTGAAGGCTTGACACAGCCACGATGAAAGATGTCATAAGCCATCACAAGTTTTGTCCGTAAAATCTGCAAAATCCGTCTATTCGACCATATCACACCTACACATCCTCCGTTAGCATGTTTGCGGGCAGACAAGGTAAACCAATATCGCACCATAATTACGAAAGAATTTCTCACTTATCTAGTATCGTAGTTCCACCTGGAAGAAGCTGTCGTGCCATGGATGTCAAATTCAGTGGCCCATTCTATCTAAGAATTTGCTGAAGCACTTTCTTCCGTCAGGCACTTAACTTTTACGTAAAAAATAGCAATTACTGTATTAATGTGTATCAAACTGCAAAGCAAATCCGTCTCCTGCCAGTTCTAATTCTTTCTCTTTTGAGTTCTCCGTGACGTCACTTTCTTTCGTCCTTCTCTTCATTATTTCACTTTATCTCCATATTCCGCACCTTCTCTGACCTCTATTGCTGTCGGTGACCTCAGTTTAAATCTTCCTGGCTGTAATCTGTCTTTGTTACTATCGTGAACTAATATAAATACTGATTTTATGTGTTATCTTTTTCCCACGATTCACGTTAAACAGGATGGAGAAAACAGTGTTAAAAGCTTGTAATGGTAATGCGGGGAAATAATTGTTCAGAAAAAATTTCAATACATTCCGCAAATTCAAGTAGACTGCCTGAGACAGTGTGGTAAATGCGGAAATGTGAACTATGGCATCGAGCACCCTCTCTACAGACCTGATCTCTGCCAATGTGATTATCAAACCTTTGATCCCTTAAAAAAAGGCCTTGGAGAGGCGATGATTTCTGTCGGCTGAGGAAGCGCGTCAAGCAGTTACAGACTTCTTCACGCAGCAGGACACGGTATACCTAACGGGTATCTTCGACCTTGTACGTTGGTGGGATGATTGTCTCAGAGTTCACGGCGTTGTTGCGTGATTGGCATACCGATTCTGGACCGCACGGCTCCCGAACGGAAGCTTTTTGATCGCCGCTTATACTTATTTCTAAGTGTTGCAGCCCTTAGCAACATAATGAACAAGTCAATTGGACTACAAATTACACAGAATTCGGAAGAATATGAAGTTCCCTAGTATTTTTAGACTATCGGTTAAGAATTAATGCTGTATGTGGCCTTCAGAATATGAAAACGTAAACCGTGTGTGATCCGTATTAAAATTTCTGTCATGTGCTCTACGAAACCTCCCCAGGTACTGATAGTGGGAGAAGCGTATAACGATCAGTGCCTTGGCGTCGGACTCTCTCCGCGGCTGTCTTACCTTCATGTTGCGTAGGAGACAGACGCTGCACTGCGAGTGACCCCTCCAGTTCGCCGTCCGGTATTTATACGCAAGCTCCATGGACGCGCCGGCCTTCTCCAGGGGCTGGGACCAGCTGCTCCAGTTTGAGAGGAGTGTCGGAGTCTCCGCCGTTACGTCAGCGCCCTGCCCGACCTTGTTAGCTAATCTGAAGCGCCCCTATGAGTCTGTCTCATTCCAAAAGCAACGTAAGACAGCATATTGCTTCTGATTGGGCAACTCGTAATTTCCACGTCTCTCTTCCCCCCTGTCGCGTTTCGAATGTCCATCAGATCTAATTTGACGTTTTATGCAGCAATCTCCGAATACCTTGTCTACATGACGTAAAAAGGAAGACCAGTAAAAGCTATCATCGGCCACATTTGCACAATAGTTCTCTGTAAATGCGAAGAACTCGGCTTGTGATAGGAAAATGTAGAGGACGCTTCGCGTTGTGTGATGTAGAATTGAGTGCGCGGATAATGATGTGATTAAAAGTCTCGTAGATGAATGGGTTCCAAAGGAATTCCACAGTTAAGCGCAGAGAAGAGAGTATAAGGGGAACGAGCCGTATGGACTCGATAGAAGAAAAAATGTGTGTCGGTGTGCAAGCAAAATGGATCCAACATTACAGTCAGAGTTTCAAAGAAATGGTTGAAATGGCTCTGAACACTATGGGACAACGTCTGAGGTCATCAGTCCCCTAGAACTTAGAACTACTTAAATCTAACTAACCTAAGGGCATCACAGACATCCATGCCCGAGGCAGGATTCGAACCTGCGACCGTAGCGGTTGTGCGGTTCCAGACTGAAGCGCTTAGAACCGCTCGGCCACTTGTAGTGTAACGACGTAAGTTTTGTATAAATGATTTTCTTTTGATATATGACCATGTGCAGACTTCGTCACCTACGTCAGTTACAACACACTTCAAAATTATTTAAATTCTTTTTTTTAAATTGTCTCTGAATGGTTCTTGAACGAAACTGTAATTAAAACATCATCATTTGAGTTGTATGCGCAGAATTACGTCACTCAGTCCTATTGGTTTGCGCAAACTTTTTCAATTTAGATGTTGTTTGTTTCTCCTCAGAAATTATATTAATGCAAGTGATCTGATTTAATAAATATTAGAACCACATCGAATAAACTTTCAAGAATCAAACTCGGGATGAACGCAGTCAAAAATTAATAATCTTGTCAAATAAATTACTTAACATAATTCTTCATAAATAAATTCACGGAACACGTATTTCAACTTTTGTAGCATCCACTAGTTTATTATCTTCCTACATATAGACGTGAATCTGAGCTTTGACAAGATAGAATTGAACATTTACAACATGATTAAACTTTCTATGACGTCATTGTAGTAGAAACATTACAAATTCTTAAATTTAAATTTTTAGAAGCACGACGCAACAACTCGGTTTCAGGATCTTCTGTTGCTCTTTGGCTGTCAACCCGCTGCGAATAGTGGCCAGCAATCTTCTCTCTGGTCCCGGCAGCGAAGATGCTGTCTCCGTTCGTTGCGCCGCCCTCTCCGTACGTGAAACATAAGAAATAAATACAAAACTTTAGACAATTCACAACCAATACAAATATTACAAAAATACATAAACAAAAAACTAAATTAAACTTATATTCACCTGCAAACTGGGCTGACACTGGTGGATGGGTGACGCATCAATTTCGCGTATACGACTCAAATGATGATGTTTTAATTACAGTTTCGTTCAAGAACCATTCAGAGACAATTTAAAAAAAGAATTTAAACAATTTTGAAGTGTGTTGTAACTGACGTAGGTGACGAAGTCTGCACATGGTCATATGTCAAAAGAAAATCATTTATACAAAACTTACGTCGTTACACGACACACTCCGGCCGGCCAGAGTTTCAAAATTACACTCAGAGTTTGACCGACTTTAGAAAATAAGATTTAAAGGGAGACAACATTCCCTCGAAATTATTAAAAACCAAGACAGGGAGTTTGGCAGCGTCGCAACGTCATCTCTCTTTTTCGCTGACCTAGAAATCAATTTAAAGTGCAGCTATCATCACTGCACTGACAATGCAATGCAGTGCAATAAAAAATGCATTCATTTTGTCCTGGATTACATCACGGTCGTGGGGCACAATCATTCCCATGGAAATGAACATGATGAATTATCAAAATTGTTAGGGTAAGTGGCAAGTAAACGACTATTCAATCGGCGTATAAAGCCTTAGTCTTGTGACATACCGTCAAATTTTCAGGAAAACACATCCATAAAAAAAAACTGAGACCTGGCAGACCAAGAACAAAGCACTCGCGTTGAAAACGTTTCCAGACAGAGAAACCTTTCAATATGTGCACGGAAGAAGCACTCACAGGAGTACAAGAAAGATTCAGGAGTGGGATTAAAAGTCAGTGCTAGTTTACTAGTATCGAACATGGACCTTAATTTGCCGAAAATATTTCTTAAAGCTTGCATGCGAAGCAAAGGATAGTGTCAAAGTAATTCATGGCCTAATTATTGCCACTTATACGAGGGCAGTTCAATAAGTAATGCAACACATTTTTTTTCTGAAACAGGGGTTGTTTTATTCAGCATTTAAATACACCAGGTTATTCCCCAATCTTTTAGCTACACAACACTATTTTTCAACGTAATCTCCATTCAATGCTACGGCCTTACGCCACCTTGAAATGAGGGTCTGTATGCCTGCACGGTACCATTCCACTGGTCGATGTCGGAGCCAATGTCGTACTGCATCAATAACTTCTTCATCATCCGCGTAGTGCCTCCCACGGATTGCGTCCTTCATTGGGCCAAACATATGGAAATCCGACGGTGCGAGATCGGGGCTGTAGGGTGCATGAGGAAGAACAGTCCACTGAAGTTTTGTGAGATCCTCTTGGGTGCGAAGATTTGTGTGAGGTCTTGCGTTGTCATGAAGAAGGAGAAGTTCGTTCAGATTTTTGTGCCTACGAACACGCTGAAGTCGTTTCTTCAATATCTGAAGAGTAGCACAATACACTTCAGAGTTGATCGTTTGACCATGGGGAAGGACATCGAATAACCCCTTCAGCGTCCCAGAAGACTGTAACCATGACTTTACCGGCTTTAAACTTTTTCTTGGTAGGGGAGTGGCGCCACTCCATTGATTGCCGTTTTGTTTCAGGTTCGAAGTGATGAACCCATGTTTCATCGCCTGTAACAATCTTTGACAAGAAATTGTCACCCTCAGCCACATGACGAGCAAGCAATTCCGCACAGATGGTTCTCCTTTGCTCTTCATGGTATTCGGTTAGACAACGAGGGACCCAGCGGGAACAAACCTTTGAATATCCCAACTGGTGAACAATTGTGACAGCACTACCAACAGAGATGTCAAGTTGAGCACTGAGTTGTTTGATGGTGATCCGTCGATCATCTCGAACGAGTGTGTTCGCACGCTCCGCCATTGCAGGAGTCACAGCTGTGCACGGCCGGCCCGCACGCGGGAGATCAGACTGTCTTGCTTGACCTTGCGGCGATGATGACACACGCTTTGCCCAACGACTCACCGTGCTTTTGTCCACTGCCAGATCACCGTAGACATTCTGCAAGCGCCTATGAATATCTGAGATGCCCTGGTTTTCCGCTAAAAGAAACTCGATCACTGCCCGTTGTTTGCAACGCACAGCCGTTACAGACGCCATTTTAACAGCTCCGTACAGCGCTGCCACCTGTCGGAAGTCAATGAAACTATACGAGACGAAGCGGGAATGTTTGAAAATATTCCACAAGAAATTTCCGGTTTTTTCAACCAAAATTGGCCGAGAAAAAAAATGTGTTGCATCACTTATTGAACTGCCCTCGTAATTTGGTATAAGCCACAAATTTATTTTTATCGCTTAGGTGACAAATGTTACGGGGGACCTCCTAATATTATGTCGTATCTTCTTTTTAGCGACGTAGTGCAGCAGCTCGACCTGGCATGGAGTCAACAAGTCGTTGCTAGTTCCCTCCAGAAATACTGAACCATGCTGCCTCGATAGCAGTCCTTAGCTGCGAATGTGTTGCCAGTCCAGGATCTTGTACACAAACTGACCTCTCGATTATATGCCATTAATTTTCTATGGGATTCATGTCGGGTGATCTGGGAGGCCAAATCATTCCCTCGAATTGCCTAGAATGTTCGTCAAACAAGTCGCGAACAACTGTCGCCATGTGACATTGCTCATCTTAGTCCATAAAAATTCCATCGTTGTTTGGGAACACGAATTTTATGAATGGCTGCAAATAGTCTCCAGGTAACCGAAAATAACCAGTTCCACTCAACTGTCGGTTCAATTTGACCGGAGGAGCCAGACCATTCCATGTAAACAGAGCGAATACCATCAAGGAGCTTGCACAGCGCCGTGTTGACAACTTCAGACCACGGCTCCATGGGTTCTGCATCACACTCGAACCCTCCTATCAGCTTTTACCAACTGTGATTTGGACTCATCTGACCGGGTACCAGGTTTAAAGTGTTCTAGGGTCCCACCTGTACGCCCACGATCCCAGGACAGGCGCTGCAGGCGATGTCGTGCTCTAAGGAAAGGCACTCGCATTAATCGTCTGCTGTCATAGCCCATAACGTCAAATTTCACCACACTGTCCTAACAGATACATTTGTCGTACATCCCACATTGATTTCTATGGTTTTTCACACACTGTTGCTTGTCTGCTAGCACTGACAACTCTACGCAAACGCCGCTACTCTGGCTCGTTAAGTAAAGGTCGTCGACCAAGGCATTGTTCTTGATGAGGTAATGCATGAAATTTGGTACTCTCGACCGTCTTTGACACTGTGGATTACGGAATATTGAATTCCCTAACGATTTCCGAAGTGAAATGCCCTACTCGTCTAGCTCCAACTAGTATTCGCGTTCAAAGTCTGTTAATTCCCGTCGTACGGTCATAATCACGTCCGAAGCCTTTTCACGTGATCCACTTGAATGACAACGGGAATGGGTTGGCAGCAGACAAAACCGCTCTTCAGCCAAAGGTTGCAAAAAGTGTATTTAAGAAAGGTTGAAACGTGTGTAGATGATTTTCTAAAACATACGTAGGTCAACGATACTGATGATTTTTACACAAAATAGTGACAATAAATGAGGATCAGTAAAATACACGTAGATGAAAATACCAGATGTACCGGTATGAAATGAGGATTTTTTTGTAAAAATGAAACACTAATTTTGAATTTAAAAGTAAAAACATTATATTCAAAGTACTGACCATTGCTTTATATACATTTTGACCACCTTTCTGGCAATTTGTGGACAGCACGCCAATAGAAATGTTCGTCTTTTGAAGCAAACCAATCAGACAACCAATTTTCGACTTCTTGGTAGGAATCGAAGTGTTCCTCAGCCAATGCGTGTCCCATTGATGAAAACAAGTGGTAGTCGGTAGGGGCCAAGTCTGGTGAATACGACGAGTGGAGTAGCAGCTCCCAGCCAAGTGTGTTGATTGTATCCTGAATCAGTTTTGCTTTGTGTGCAGGTGCATTGTCGTGTAAAAATATTACCTTGCCATGTCTTCTGGCCCATTCTGGTCTTTTTTCGATCAATGCATAGTTCAGATTGATCATTTGTTGTCTGTAGCGATTAGTATTCACAGTATCACCGG
Organism: Schistocerca americana; assembly: GCF_021461395.2. Lineage (NCBI taxonomy): Eukaryota > Metazoa > Arthropoda > Insecta > Orthoptera > Acrididae > Schistocerca > Schistocerca americana. Next base: position 257,047,329 of record NC_060123.1, read on the forward strand.
GTTTTAGAAGCTCATGATACACCACACATTTCTGATCCCACCAAACATAAAACATTGTCTTCGTGCCGAATCGATCTGGTTTTGCAGTCGAAGTTGATGGTTATCCCTGATTAACTTATGATTTTTTCCGTTTAGGTTTCTTTAAATAAATCCATTTTTCATCTCCAGTAACAATTCGATGTAAAATTGATTTTCTTTCATGTCTTTGAAGCAAAATTTGACAAATCGTTTTTCGGTTTTCCATCTGTCTTTCATTCAATTCATGTGGCACACATTTTCCACACTTTTGGATCTTTCCCATAGCTTTCAAACGGTCAGAAATTGTTTGTTGTGCAACATTTAGCGTTGATGCCATTTGATTCTGACTCAAATCCAATATTGCTTGCAATTCGGTGTCTTCGAACTTTTTTGGTGGTCTTCCACATTCTTCATTTCTTACATCAAAATCATTGTTTCTGAACCATTGAAACTATCTTTTGCATGTTGCTTCTGATAGAGCATGATCACCATATGCCTCGACAAGCATTCGATGCGACTCTGCAGCACTTTTTTTGAAATGAAAACAAAAAAATAATACTTTCCGCAAATCATCACCTTCTGGTACAAAATGCGACATTGTTAACACGTTGAAAACATATGATGTTGTTAGTTCCATGACTTGATGTATACTAAATATCTTTGACAGATGTCATACCAACCAAACAAAAAAAATTGAGGCTCGTTCACAACAAATGTTCCCTATCGACACATTTGTATCTTAACGCTCATTTCATACCGGTACACCTGGTACTGATGGATATCAAAACTTGTACGAAGATTTTATAAAACAGCTAAAATACAGTCTCTCTTGAACGTGAATGATGCCACGTTGTAACGATGATGCGAGGTTACAGTCGAAAAAAACTGTCATTATGAAGCAGCTCCGCAAAGGTACTGCTCTTTTATACCTTAGGTACGCAATACTGCCGCCATTTGTATCTATGCATATTGCTATCCCATTGTTTCTGTCGCTTCAGTGTATATCGAAAGAATACGGTAACATGGAATGGCCGTTGTGTGTTTCGATGTAGAAAAGAAACTCAAAGCCACCTAGTTAGGAGTTCGACCTCATGCAAGAACGTTTGAGCAAGACACAGCTTCAAGGATACTTAAGACCTGGAACTGCATCCTTCGGGTAGCCACTAACCCACTATATGTAATCGTAAACTTTATGCAGGGCCTTGGATCACTAGTACACTTGTTTTCCATATTAGAGGACTGTTTCATCGTTCAGACCTCGAGAAGGGCTGTTACTATTTTGCAGGTGGTGGACTGATACGATATTCAGCGAAACAATACAATAACTCTTCTTAGAAAACTACTTAATTTTCAAACACACTATTGATAGATATACATTACATCTTTGGAGGACGTCGATACGGGAAGTGGTATCAGTGAGCATGACTCAGTTTTAGCAACTATGATTACTGAAGTTCAAAAGACAACTTAAACAAGTAGATATAAGTTTTCAATAGATAAAGTTTACAGCCAACCGGTTGCATAAGTTTATTGGAAAAACGTTAATGAAGTTCGATACCAGCAAGGACATCTTCTTCAGAAGGAATTCACCTATGATATTTAGACCTATTACGTTTTCCTTTGTTGGTAATGAAGTCCCCCAAGCCCCATGTAGATTAAACATATCATAAAATAAACATCAAAAAGACTTTAAAAGTTGACAGTAGTGAAAAGGAGAACGTGGAATAAGACTGGTACTGACATCAACTACACGACTTTAAAACTGTAAATATACATGAAGAGCTAACAGCTGAACTCAAAGAGCAGAAAATATGGAACAAGACCCTCCATGCGAACAGCAGAAACCGATGCCGCACGTACAGGTTTTAAAGTAGCAGACATTAGACTGACCGTTTGGCGACCAGTTACGATGCAGGTAAACATGGTGTAGAGCCCTCTACTTACTGGACGCTAGCAGGTCATAAACGCGAAACTGTAAGAGATACGTAACTGTTGCAGTAATATTGTGGTATAAAAACAGGGTGTATAGAAGATACGAAAGGAAAAAATATGTATATCGTCACTACGAGAACAAGCAAAAAAGGGGAAATATGCTTTACATAAACTTCACAAAACAGCATGTGGTATGCAGTGCCTTCTTTTGCACTTACGGTAAGTAGTTATAGTGTTCATGTAGGAATTGGAGAAACGACGGTTTCGAAATGGATGTGAATGGAAAGAAGAATAATTTGCGAGTAATGGCTTAAGTTTGCGTCCTTTCTCTTCTCTGTGTAGAATCGTCATCTCGCGCACTCTTTCTGGTTTGTGTCCCATTATTAATAAATTTTCTGCAAAAGTAAAATTATGAGCGTTAATACCTTTCTTCCCTAGTAAGTGTTCCTTGTGTCTTACATTAAAGGTCCTACCGATTTGTCCCACATAAAAGACCGAGCAACCATCGCAAGTTAGTTTGTAATCTCTTGAGGTATGCAAAGCGTCATTTTACGTGTCTAAATTATGTACTATTTTTTTTTGTAAACTGTTATTATTGGATAAAACAACCTTGCACACATATTTTTAACTAAAGACACTGAATCTTGTATGATATTTACCCTAAGTAAGGTAGCGAAATACATTTTCCTTTATCAGTATCCTCATTCGTAACGTTACCTAGAGTATTGATGCTCTTATTTATTTTTGCTTTGAAAAGTTTTTGCACTGATGAGGGTTCATTACCATTATCAAAGGCCACAGTTTTTTAATTAAATTAATTTATTTCATTAGTTTAAACGATGATGGTGGTGTGACTACAGCATGATGAATAGCTGAATGAGAGAAAGCTTTCTTATGGGACTGAAGATGCGTTGAATCTGAAGGCACGATCTGATCAGCATTTACTTTGTCACCTACAGAACGAAATTTATGTATTTCAGTTCTCGCTTTTCATTCCGTAACTCTCAAGTGAAAGTAATTTTCCCATGAAGATAATTAAATATATCAAAGAGTTTGTTAACCCATTCATTACTTCCATTGTTCGTAATAAAAATATAATCTACATCCCAAATGTACGATTGAATGCCTAGTCTTGTAGCAGCAAATTTTTCTTCTACTGAATTTGTAAAACTGTCTGCTAGCAAGTCCACCAACGAAATATCAATTGCAAGCACATCTGGTTGCTGAAATAGTTTTCGATTAAATTCAAATTAGTGGTACGTAGCAACCACTTTCAGTAAGTGTACAAGATCCGTAATTTATTCCTTTGTTATATCTTTCTTTAGACACACATGCCTTGCTTCACGATTTCTGCAGTTGTTTGAACTGGTACATTAGTGTGCAGATTAATAATATCGAAAAATATTAATTTTCTCTCTTGGTTACTTTTCAAACTTTTTATTTTCTTTTTTTATGTCAAGTGTCAAATAAGACACAAATAAAATTTACAAAAGAGAAGAATACCAGGTTTAAGAAAATTTATGTAATGCCTAATATTACAGATCCAAATTTAGTAGTAAACCTCAATGTAGATCTTAAGATTGCTCTCTATAGTACAAAAGTAAAACAATTCACAGCAGATTACAATAGCCAATGATATCTCTAACATTTTCAGTAGAAATGACTCTAACGGTCAGTCTCCACAAAATGAAGATCTAAGAATAATTAAAAATATTGGTTCTAAACGAAAGCAAAATGAAACCTTTGAAATAAAATCTTACAAAGGTAATCTATAATTATTACCAATAAAAAGGAATATGTTTCTAAAACTGTAGAACATTCTGAGGAAAATAATTTTTCCGAACTGGAAGAGAATCCCACTTCCACCGTACAAATGGAAGTTACGTGTGCTGTAAGTGACGCCAAATATCTGTTAAGACCTTTCCATAAGAAACACTTGAGTAACATGAACCCACAAGTTCCTACGCTATGTTCCTAGTTCAAGGCCCATGAAAGTTATCATGCGATTGGTCCGATTGTCAACAAGGTTAGCAGCGATTACTATGAATTAGCTAGGATTCTTCAAAGAAAGGTTAAAAAAATCAAACGTCTTCCAAAATAATTATTTAGCAGAAAATAGTCATATCTTGATGAATAAATCTAAAAACTTGAAATCTGACCGAGAGACAAAATTAATATCGTTCGTTATTACTGATTTGTACATTAATGTACCAGTTGTAACAACTACAGAAATCGTGAAGGCAAGCCTGTGTGCGTTCAAGAAAGATATAACAGAGGAACGTATCACGAAACTTATAGATTCACTGGAAGAAAAATTTGCTGCTACAGAAGTAGGCATTCAATCGTATACCTGATACGTAGATTATATTTTTATTACGAACAATGGAATTAATGAAGGGGTTAACAAACTCTTTGATATGTTTAATTATCTTCATGAAAAATTACTTTCACTTGCGATTTACGAAATAGAAAGCGAGAGCTGAATTCCTTGTACCTAAATTTGGCTCTATAGATGATAATATAAATACCGATCAGATTGTACCTTCGGATACAACGCATCCTCAGTTCTATAAGACAGCTTTCTTTCATTAGCTATTCATCGTACTGTAGTCACACCACTATCATCGTTTAAAAGAAAGAAATACATTAATTTAGTTAAAACTTAGGCCCTTAGTAATGGTGATGAACCCTCGTTAGCGGGAAAAATTTTCAAAGCGAAACACATAAGAGAATATATATCCTCTAGGTAATCTTACGAATGAGGATACTGATAAAGAAAAATGTATTTCGCTACCTTAGTTAGGTAACATATCATACACGATTCAGTGTCTGTTAGTTACAAAATATGGCTGCAAGGTTGTTTTCTCTATTAATAACAGTTTACAAAAAATTTAATCCATAATTTAGACACATCAAATGACCTTTTACGTACCTCAAGAGATTACAGACTAACTTGCGATAGCTGCCAGGTGTTTTATATGGGACAAACCGGTAGTGCTTTTAGCATAAATGGAATACTTGCAAGGAAGAATGGTGCTTATGTTCATAATTCTGCTTTTGCTGAACATTAATTAATATCGGGACACAATCCAAAAACAGTAGACAAAATAACAATTCTACTTAGGGAAAAGAAAAAGTGTAAAGTTGTTGTCTTAAAAGAACTCGAGATCTGTAGACTTACGGTCGGTAATGTTGATCTGATCTTAAACGAAAAACTACAGTTACAAAACAAAAGTTTCTTTAATATACTCGTAGTTGAGTGTGTATCACGCTACTCTCACCGGGTAAGTGGCACGCCCAACACCTTGTTTACCTGCCATGGCAACTAGTTGCAAAACGTTCAGTCTAATGTCTGCTAATTAACAAGCTGCATTTGCTGCAACAATTTTTGCTGTTACCATGGAGGGCTTTATTCCACATTTTATACTGTTCGACTTTAGCTCCATAACCCAAAATGTATATTTACTGTTTTAATGTTACTTAAGTACCAGCTTTATCCCAAGTTTTCCTTTTTAGTGTGTTGAAGTATTAAGTATTCCAATCGTTTATTTTATAATATGTTCAGATATTAGAGATTATTTCCCCTCATCTACTAACAATTCAACAGAAAGCCCACAATATACTGAAATTACTAGAACTACTAACGGCCGACAAGGGGATTTGCAACTAACAGATGTCCTACCGTCCCGTCCATTCTTCTTGTTAGTGTTTTCCTCATATTCCTTACCTCTCCGATGCTGCGCAGAACCTCCCCATTGCTTCTGGTGCTACAGATGCTTTGCGTCTCTTCTGCTCCGTTTTTCCCACAGTCCATATTTCACTACCGTACAATGCGGTGCTCCAAACGTACAGTCTCGGAAATTTCTTCCTCAAATTAAGGCCTATATTTGATAGTATTAGACTTCTCTTGGCTAGGAGCGCCCTTTTTTGCCAGTGCTATTCTGCTTTTGATGCACTCTTTCCTCCGTCCGTCATTGGGTAGTTTTCCGTCCAGGTAGAAGAATTCCTTAACTTCGTCTACTTCGTGACCATCAATCCTGATATTAAATTTATCACTGTTCTCATTCCTACTACTTCTCATTACCTTCGTCTTTCTTCGATTTACTCTCAGTTCATATTCTGTACTCATTCAACTGTTCATTCCATTCAGCAGCTCACGCAATTCTTTTTCACTTTCACTCAGTATAGCAATGTTATCAGCGAATCTTATCATTGATATCCTTTCACCTTGAATTCAAATTCCACACATTTACCTTCCTTTTATTTCCATCATTACTTCGTCGATATGCAGATTAGGCAGTAGTGGCAAAAGACTACATCTCTATCTTACACCTTTTTATTCCGCACACTTCGTTCTTGGTTGTCCACTCTTATTAATCCCTCTTGGCTCTGTGTAAATAATATGTATATTATTCGTCTTACCCTATAGCTGACTCCTAATTTTCTCAGTATTTCGAAAATCTTGCAACAATTTGCAGTGTCGAACGCTTTTTCCAGGTCGACAGATCCAATGAGCGTGGCTTTCTTTTTTTTTAGGTCTGGATTCTATTGATTCTATTATCAACCGCAGCGTCAGAATGCCTCCCTCGTGCCTTTACCTTTACTAAAGCCAAACTGATGGTCATGTAACACATCCTCCGCTTTCTTTTCCATTCATCTGTATGTTATTCTTGTAAGTAATTCGTTGAATGAGCAGTTAAGCTGATTGTGCGATAATTCTCGCACTTTTCAGCCCTTGCACTCTTCGGGACTGTGTGGATTATATTTTTCCGATAGTCAGATGCTATGTCGCCAGGCTCATACAGTCCACAGAACAACGGGAATGGTCGTTATGTTGCCATTCCCCTCCAATGATTTTAGAAATTCTGATGGAATGTTATCTATCCCATCTGACTTATTTGGTCTTCAGTCCCCCATTACTCTCTTAAATTCTGATTCTAGCACTGGATCCCCTATCTCCTCTAGATCGACCCCTGTTTCTTCCTATTTCACACCAGACCAAACTTTCCCCTCATAGAGGAATTCAAAGTACTCTTTCCACCTATCCGCTCTCTTCTCAGCATTTAGCAATGGAATTCCTGTTGTACTCTTAATGTTACAACCCTTGTTCTTAACTTCACCGAATGTTGTTTTGAGCCGGCCGAAGTGGCCGTGCGGTTAAAGGCGCTGCAGCCTGGAACCGCAAGACCGCTATGGTCGCAGGTTCGAATCCTGCCTCGGGCATGGATGTTTGTGATGTCCTTAGGTTAGGTAGATTTAACTAGTTCTAAGTTCTAGGGGACTAATGACCTCAGAAGTTGAGTCCCATAGTGCTCAGAGCCATTTGAACCATTTTGTTGTTTTGAGTTTCCTATATGATGAGTCAGTCCTTCCAACAATCATTTCTTTTTCGATTTCTTCAAATTTTTCCTTCGCCATTTCGTCTTAGCTTCCCCGCACTTCCTTTTTATGTCATTCCTCAACGACCTGTACTTCTGTATTCCTGAATTTCACTGAGCATTTTTGTACTTCCTTCTTTCATCGATCAGTTGAAGTATTTCTTCTGTTACCCACAGTTTCTCCGCAGTTACCTTCTTTGTACCTATGTTTTTGATTCCAGTTTCTGTGATTGCCCATTTTAGAGATTTCAGTTCCTCTTCAATATACTGTTTACTCTGAGCTATTACTTGGTACTGTACCTATACCATTAAAGAAATTCTAGTGTATCTCGTCATTTGTTAGTGCTTCTGGCCGACAGTTCTAGGCACTACAGTCCGGAACCGCGCGACCGCTACGGTCGCAGGTTCGAATCCTGCCTCGGGCATGGATGTGTGTGATGTCCTTAGGTTAGTTAGGTTTAAGTAGTTCTAAGTTCTAGGGGACTGATGACCACAGCAGCTAAGTCCCATAGTGCTCAGAGCCATTTGAACCATTTGTTAGTAGTTCTGTATCACACTTCTTAGCGTAGTTTTTCTTCCTAACTAATCTCTTAAACTTCAGCCTACTCTTCATCACTTCTACGCTGTGATCTGAGTCTATATTTGCTTCTGGGTACGCCTTACAAGCCAGTATCGCATTTCGGAATCCCTGGCGGACCATGATGTAATATAATTGAAATCTTCTCTTATCACTCGGCCTTTCCAAGTATACCTCCTCCTCTTGTCATTCTTGAACAGTGTAATGTCTACTAGTAGCTGAAATTTATTACGGAACTCAGTCTTTTTCCTCTCTCATTCCTTTTCCCAAACCTATATTACACTGTAACATTTTCTTCTACTCTTTCCCCTAAAACTGGATTCCAGTCCCACATGACTATCTTTACGTTGTGTATTACCCTTCAAATATCCTCATACACTTCATCTATCTATTCATCTTAACCTTGATACGTCGGCATGTGTACCTGAACTATCGCTGTCTGTGCTGGTTTGTTGTCGATTCTGATGAGAACAACTCTATCACTGAACTGTTCACAGTAACACGCACTCTGCTCTACCTTCCTATTCATAACGAATCCTGCTCCCTTTATAACATCTTCTGCTGCTGTTGATATTACCTTATACTCATCTGACCAGAAATCCTTATGTTATTTCCATTACATTTCACTGATCCCTGCTACATCTAGACTGAGTCTCTGCATTTCGGTTTTCAGATTTTCTAGCTTCCCTACTGCGTTCAAGTTTCTGACATTCCATGACCCGACTCGTAGAACGTTATCTCTTCGTTGGTTTCTTTTTCCCATGGTCACCTCCACCTTGGCACTACTCCCCTCCCGGATATCTGAACGGGATACTATTCCGTAATCTTTTGCCAATAGAGAGATGATCATGACACTTTTTCAGTTAAAAACCACACGTTATGTGTCTTTAATGCCTAATTTACATTGCCTTCTGCATTCTCATGACGTTGATCACTGCCGATTCTCCCGCCTTTAGGGCGAGTTCCCCATCCCTAGGACAACAGTGCCCGAAACCTCTGTCCGCTCCTCCGCCCTCTCTGACAAGACTGTTGGCAGAATGACGCTGTATTCTTACGCTAGGAATCGTCGGTCACTAATGATATTAATCAAAATTCAAGCATTCGCTGGTTTCTCATCCAGGAACGAAGACGTTTTGATTACTTATCAAAGGCTCTAGGCAAAGACCAGGGCGCTTCTTGACTACCTGGGGTATTTGCAATACAAGGCTATCTGTAAATTACTTTGACTTCACCCTACCTCTCAGAGCTATTTCAATTTTATTTTTGGGAGGTTGTTTTATGCAGAATGCTGGGTGAATATTGGGTTTTTGGGGAGAGGGTTATCTATTTCAAGCTTCGTCCTGTTGAGAAGTTTGCCTTGTGTTCCGGTCATAGTTCTTTGGATGTTTGCCGCGTTGTGCTCCTTTGGGAAATTTGAGGTCAACCACTTAGGTTCAGACGAGACTCATTAATTGTTGCAGGTTTTTAGTGATTTCTCAGAGGTCTTAACTGATAAGCTTTGCATAGTGAATATGATTCAGTACAAGATCATCCTTATTGAAGACGTGCCAGTTAGACAGGCTCAGTATAATCACCTCCAAAAATGAAGAGCTTACGATACTTGATTATGGTATGGAGTTATCAGACCCTCTATAGCGCCCTATGCTTCGTTCGTATGTCTAGTACCTAAAGCCAAGAGTGGGGAGTTCCGTCCAGTGGCTGACGACAAATTAGTTAACTAAAAGATTGTTAGAGGTTCTGTACTTTTGTCTCATTTAAACATTTGTTTCATGTGGTTCGCTGGGGCCGAGTTCTGTACGGTTCTTGATCTTAATCAGGCATATTATCAGATTAATTTATCTGAGGATTATAAATATATTAGCGCATTCTGTACAGACTGAAATTTATATGAGTTCAACAGGGTTCCTTTTGGCATGGACACTGGTGAGATTGTTTTGTCACACCTTTTAGACTGTGTCATGGGGGATCTGAAGTTTAAATGTGTATATAACTACCTCAACGATTTGAAGGTTTATAATGCCACCTTCGCTGATCATTTTAAGGACCTGGAGGCGTTTCTGGAGCGTCTTAGGGAGGCAGGGTTCACTGTCAAAGCATCCAAAGTTACATTGGCATATCCACAGATATCAGCTTTAGGCCATTTAGTTTCTGCCAAGGCTACCAGGATCTATCAAAATCAAACTTGGTACTTGGATAGATTCCCTGCATCCAGAAATAAGAAGGCTGTAGCTAGATTTATTGGTAGGGCCAGTTTTTTCGTAAGTTTGCTCCAAATTTTGCTTTTTTAGTTCGGCCCATTTATACACTGTAAGAGTAGAATTGATTTCCACTGGGACGGGAGTCATCAGATATCCTTGGATACTGTTTAAGAGGCCCTTCATAATCCCCCCATTTTCTCTACTCCCGATATTCAGCGCTTGTTTGTTGTCCAAATGGATACATCCACTTGTTTGACAGTGACCGCTCTTCTGCAGAACAAAAACGCGGAGCGATATCCCAGAGCTTACACTTCCAGTAAGATGTAACCCCCTGAAATTAATTGTTCCGCTTGTGAATGGGAAGAATTGCTAGTTGTCTTTGCCCTTGAGAAATTTGCGTTTTATCTTCAGCACAGCGAATTTCTTCTAGAAATCGATAACTAGGCCCTGAGTTACGTTCTGACATGTCCCCTGAAGACTGGATGAATAGTGCGCTGGGCAGATTTCCACCTTTCGTTTTAAGGTCAGACATATGAGCGGCCCTGATAATCAGATGGTGGAAGCCTTAAGCCTTATGTTCGAAGCCGAGGTCCCGAGTCACCAGCACCAGGGAGGAGGTGGAGGTCGGTCCTTCTGTGGACTGGAAAACAGAGTTGTTGACCGAGATCCCTGAACCCTACTAATCTGAAGGAGAAGCAAGATCTTGAGCCTAGAATTGCCGGGATTAAACAGAGGTTATTACAAGGGAACAGGTCTCTTCCCATTCCTGCTGGTTGATTCCCAGAAGCGAGGCAATACCTCCTACCTCCTTCGACCATTCACCATCTTCTAAATATTTTTTCTACCTTCGCACCACCTACGACTACTCCTTTCACTTACAAACAATTTCACATGCGAGACGTCCCACCAAAGGTCTCGTAAAGCCTCCCAAGAGCCGCTTATATATGTTTATCAGGTTAATTTCCCTTTGGTTAACTTACGGTCTATTAATGATCTTCTTTCAAAGCAGGTTAGTCCAGAAATTATTCGTCAGAATTGGAGGAGGGTGAGATGCAGTATCGAGCACGTCTATAGTAAGTTTCAAAGGTCATAAGGACCATAAAGTTAAAGTAAGGGAGCGAAGTTTCGTGGGCAGCCCCGAGGGAGGGGGAGGGGCAGGCTATACTAGTAAATAGGCTCTGCTTCTCTTTGCCCCTGTGAGATCAAGCAGAAACATAGTCCTGGTAATTTCTTTTACAGAATATCTGCACTAGTAAATTGTTGTGGGTTTTCGTCAAGTCAACTTAATTAGTTCTATCACAAAAAGGGGGGGAGGCTGAGCCATGTCGGTCCGTTTCCTTTTCCAAATTGCCCATTCCTTTCGCATAAGCCGCGGTATGGAGTACACTATTTATGTACGAGGGGGGGGGGGGGGGGGGGGAGGCGGCGAGGTGACCACGTTTCCCCCATCTGAGACCAGACTGCGTCTCAGTGTGCCGACCACCGCCTGTCAACACAACAACTATTGTGTCTCTCACTCGAAATATATGAATCTATGTAATTCCCATTACTATCAATTATTATCAACGTCCACTTGGCTCCATGAACCTGTCGCCCTGCTAATGGACAGTCAATAACATTGCAACTTGTAGCTGGATGCCTTATCTCAAACTCCATCGTGACGAACTGTTACTGCGTGTTCATATTGCGTACAGATGGTGACTAGTAAAGTTGTTAGGTTCACTCAGACAGCTGACATCTAATTTTCTTAAACATAAAAGTTCGTCACACTAATTAATACATAATTTCTTTTCATTCATATTACTAGTACTGCATTTTTACACACCAATTCTTTTCCTTTGTAGTTTACTGACAATAAATAACTACTGGAAAAATTTCTTTCTTTACAGTATGCTTTCATTCATGTCAGGATAATTGTCACGTAAAAATTATAGAAAATATAAGAGTGACAGAATATGTGGAGCATTCAAAAGAAACTTCACAGTGATATTTTCAGATTAAAAATTACTTTCATAACCCAGTGACTTTTTCTTTTAAAAAATGGAGATTCTGTGCTTCATAAAATTACGCAAGTGTTGGGGGACTTTGAAATACAGTCTCATATTGCTCACATTGGTTTGGAATTTGCCTTCAATTGGTTTGATTAAAAGGAGTGATATCTTACTTTCCACAAAGACCTTTAAAACCATTTGACAGCTGCTGCAAGATGTCTAGGAAAACATAAATATTTTAATAAATTTTGCAATCAGCGTCATAATTTCGAAATTAAGCCCTTTGTTGACGTAAAAATTCGTAGTATTGTCGGAGTTACACAAATACTTTCAGTTTCCGTTCGTTTTTAGTGATTCTGAACAATCGTTTTTCATTTGTAGACCATACTACATAAAGCAGCGCACTAAAATGTCCTGTATTTATTCAAGCCATTCATTTCATATCACCAGGTAGGGGCCTATGTAGAAAGGAATTTATATGATCGTCACTTTCAGTTTATTAAATCTTCAGAATTAAGCTTCGCGTTTTATTCTTAACTTCAACATTCTTCAGCATTCTTCAGCAACCTTGCAGTTGTTTCTGTTCAGAATAGTCAGAGTTTTATTAACTTCTCACTGCAACACAAAACTAGTTGTAAATACATACTGATCTGCCAGAAAATTATGACCGTCGACTTGCTATCGATATAAACATGTCCAGACAGTAGCAGCGTCACCTGGCGAGGAATGACTGCTAGTCAGGCACGCGCGATTTATGTAGTATCAGTGAGCGTGCTGTCCGTGAGTAGAATGGAGAAATTGCACTATCTATCTGAGATTGACTGAGGGCAGATCGAAATTTGGAACTTTGTGGTAAGGTCTTATGGGACCGAACTGCTGAGGTCATCGGTCCCTAAGCTTACACACTACTTAATCGCACATAAACTAACTTACGCTAAGGACGACACATACACCCATGCCTGAGGGAGAGCTCGAAGCTCCGATGGGGTAAGCCGCGCGGACCATGACAAGGTGCCTCAGAACGCTCGGCTACCGCACGCGGCGAGGGCAGATCGTGATGGCCCACAGGCTCGGTACGCGCAAATGGGAAACTGCACGACTTGTCGGGTGTTCGAGGAATGCTATTGTGTGTGTCTTCAACACGTGCCGAAACCAAGGTGAAACCACGTCTAGACGTCGTGCGGTTGGGTGGCCACACGTCATTACAGATATCGGTCGTTGTAGGCTGGGTAGGCTGTTAAAACAGGACAGGCGGCGAACTGTAGAGGAACTAACATCAGACGTTAATGATGGGCGGAGTGCAAGTGTGTGTGAACACTCACTACACAGAATACTCTTAACGACGGGCCTCCGCATCCGACAACCCATGCAGGTGCCACTGTTAACACCACGACATCGACAACTACGACTGAATTGCGGGCGTACCAATCGGCACTAAACGTTGGTATGATCTAATGAACCCCAATACCTTCAACATCATGACGATTGGAGGACGCGATCCAGCGTCATCCAGGAAAACAGCTTCTTGCCACCTGTATTCCTAGGCGGAGGCAAGCTGGCGGTGGCTTCATTATACTCTGGGAAACATACACGTGGGTATCCATGGCTCCAGCGGTGCTGTGCAATGCACCATAACAGTCAGGGAGTATCGTGTACCGGTTGGAGACCTCGTACACCCCTTTATGACGATCATGTTTCCAGTCGGCAGTGGCATTTTTCGACAAGATAATGTCCCATGTCACATGACCAGGAGTGTGACTGAGTGGCTTGAAGAGCACGGGGGCGAGTTTCAGTTGATGTGCTGGTTCGCCGTCTCGCCAGACCTGAACCCGATCGAACACATCTGGGATGTGACTGAGCGTGGCGTCAGTGCTCATCGCCCCCTCCCAAGAATGTTCTATTAAAATCTTTCAATCAAAAATATGTGCAAGGCATGATGAATGCTGTAATATCTTTAATAGAAACACAAAAGAAGCAATTAAAATTATTATTTCTTGCATACGATTTGGGCTCACTGAGGTCCCTACACTGGAAGGAAAAGATCTTTCAAATTTTACCAAGCATGATGGTAATTTCAACGATTGTTTTCGCAGCTCCAGATGTTAGTCATTGTTTCTCACCAGCTCAGGAATATCGCAGACTGTACTATTTTGTATTCATACAGTGTGACGTACTGAATTAAGTGCGAAACGTTTCATTCCACCACTTCTACTTCACAATATAGGTGACATGATTACAGAACAACGTTTTTTCGCTTTCTGACGACTTCAGTCATTTTACAGACATTCGTGACCTCCGCTACCCGTTACAGAAAGCAATTCATAGCCAGTTGCTAAACCTGGCTTACAAAGAACTGTTATTCACAATGTACACTGCATTCTGTCGTCGTGAGTTTGTGCAAATACTGACAGTAACAGCCCAAAGAATGAGGAAGCAATGATTAAGCTAGCTGTCTTCAACAGTAATGAGCATCAACTGATTGTAAAGGAAAGTGGTTCAAACTTAGAAAATAGATACTATCATTTCATTTATTTTATTATATGAGATTAACACTTTTCTAATATACTGTCATCTGCATGGCTGTATGGAATAAAAATCTTGTTCTGGGATTTGCATACTGATTACAAATATGTCTCATGAAATTTTCAGTGAAGAGCAACCGACGTCCGAAATCTGTAGTACACATGCATGAAGCCCTCATATCTAAGGGAGTTTATCAAGAGGCAGATGAAACTTTCTGCATATACTGTTTTTCATTTTTGTGCTGTCACCGATTGCTATAAAATATATATGCTGTGAATGTAAGTGTGTATAATATAAGTCTATGATGGCGTACAAGATGCAGGGAAAACTGAGATCAGAATAACTGACTTTTAGAACAATTCATTCATTTTCATACACAAAATACAAAACGTACTGAGCTCTAATGGAGATACATACATCAAACATTCATTCTATGATCTGCAATGTAACATCCATTCTTTATAAATACTATATCTATATGTCTCTAGAATGAGTTTCGTACGTTGTGCATTAGATGGCAGCATCGTTTAGTTTCGTCATTCTGAACAGTCCAGTAGTTGTTCAGTAGTGGTATCCACCGTTTCCAGCTCCAGATCCAGCGCGCCCCCTGCCGTAGCCGAATCCGCCGTTGGAGTAGGCGGTGAGTCCGGTGTCCTGGTACTCTACGGTGGGCCTGTAGCCGCCCTCGTCCGCCTGGTAGGAGACGATCTGCTTGCGGCCGTCGGGCAGCAGCACGCGGTACTGGCCGTGGGCGCTCTCCCCCTGCCTGGACTCCTCTTGTCCAAAGTCACTCAGCGTCTCGCCGTCCTGCACTGAGTAGCTGAACTCGTAGTTGGCCGGCTCCTGGTCGGAAAAAAATAGTTTTGCTTTGGTGCTTTTCCACATTAACAGCTGGTTAGTAAGTATATTTGTTTTAATTAATTGAATTGTTTAACGTTTGAAAGCCAGATATTCTAATATGGCTACCATAAGTAATAATGTATTCAAATGGCTTTTCAATAAATTTTAAGTAATCATCATTTCTGCAGCATTTCCTACAATCAGCACTAGCCTAAAATTTATTTTCATTGAAAGGAAGAGCAAATCAATTACTAACTGCGACAAAGGGAGGTATACATGACCATAAATCAACAAATATTTATTCTAGGTATGTATGGTGCTGAATATATGTTAACGCCACTCTAGATGTCGATCTTAGTACAGCATCTTTAATTTTTAGTCTTTTACGTCGTTGATGCTTCTGACCATAACCCAGTTTTGTTCCCTTTATTGTGAAGATGCAATTTTGAAAGACATGAAAATAGTAAAAAGAAATCGTTTAAAATACTTGATATGTGGTTAGGATTTCTATTCACAAAGATGCACTATACAGTGCATACAACATTGACTGCAAGATTTTCCTTTTTTAAGTATTGCCTTCATTAGAAAGTGAATATTTTCATTGAATGTGAATGTGAAGAAGTGAATGTTTCATTGAAGATCAGTGAGGGTATATTTATGAATGTGAAAGACAGAAAAAATTTCATTTTGCAATGTTTAGGAAGTCAGTGTTTAATTGTAGATCAGTGAGGACATATTTATGAATGTGAAAGACAGCGATATAAATCGTTTTATACTGAAATATTAACAATTCCTCAGGCAATAATTTTTATGTTTTTACTGAAGTTCGCATCTCTCTCCAGTAACACATTATGAGTTTTTGTAAAGAGTTATTATATGATATAGATCCCCCACCTTGGAAGAGAATTGGAGGTGACTACAACAATTTCACCAAGGAAGTTATTTAATCAGTTAATGATAAAAATGAATGTTATGTGTCACATAAAAACACATCATACATGATTAGGATTTCTATTCACAAAACTGCACTAAACACTGCATACTCCATTGACTGCTTATTGACATTTTAGTTACGTAAATTTAACATTTCATCGTAACTTCTTTCTTGTTTAGCATATAACTCCTATCAGTATATGAGACATCGGAAAATTTACAAATTGGAGACGTTATGACAAACAGAAGAGAATCTTACTGCAAGTGGATCCTCCTGGACTCCAGCGCGACCGTAGCCGTATCCGGGCACTCCATACACTGGAGAAAGGCCACCAGCGTTACCAGAGGGCGCACCGTACTGAGTGGAGAGCGCGTCACCAGAGTAAGAAGGAGCGCCATACTGTGTGGACAGGCCGAGTCCGCCGAAGCCCATGGTACGGCCAGCCGCCGAAGGAGCACCATAGCGAGTGGAGAGACCACCTCCGATCCTCCTGCCGGCTCCAAACCTCCTGGAGGAGGCGCTTCCAAAGCTAGAGGAGACACGAGCCGCTGGACCCTGGCTGGAAGCGCCTGAGCGGCCAAAAGCAGCGCCTGTCAGCGCAGGAGCTCCGTACTGAGTGCTGAGGCCATTGGCTGCTGGGGCGCCGTACTGAGAGCTGAGAGAGGAGGCCGAGGGAGGTCCGTACTCAGAGCTGGGAGGCAGATACGACCGGTCGACTGGCGGCTCGGCGACGACGCACAGAGCGAGCGCTGACAGGACGACGTACACCTGTGAAAAGACAAATTTTGTCCGTTTATCATACGTCATTACAACCGTCTACTACAACTGAAATGTTAGAATTTTATACAAATAATGATGCGCAGGAAACATGTTCTGTTAAAGGGAACCTGTGTATATAATAGTAATTTACATGGTATACATTCATATATGACAATCATTATTTTATTATTAATACTGTGGTGGCAATCCTTAAAACAAAACCGGTTTTCGTTAAGGCAGTATCTTCACATGAAATTTCTACCACCAACTTTATCCCCAGAGTTGCAGATATTTTGTTGATCCCACATAGAATGACATGATCGTCACACTAATATAAGAAAAATCAGAACTCGCAGCGTAACATTTATGTTTGCCTTTCGAGCACGTTCTTTGGGATAGAACGGTACAGAACTAGCTTGAGAGTCGTTCAGTGATCCTTCTGTCTGGCACTAAATTGTGAATTGCAGAGTAATAATGTAAATGTGTATGTCGGACGTAGACAACTAAATTGGACAATAGACAGTAAACTAACATAATTCCATTAACCAGGCACGTCACTAGTTCAGAGCTTCATTGTCAAATTTACTTCAGAAGACTACGGGGGGAAGGGGGGGGGGGGGGGTTCCACCAAACAGCCCACAACGGTAACCAGTGGATTACCTGCATTGTGTTGTTTGAGAACCACATGACAACTTTCCTCGTTTATAAGGTGCTTGCAGTCTGAATTTAATACATTCCCTAGAGTTAACAAGATAAATATTTTCTTGCCTTAGTGTTTTTAACCAGCAGTAGAATGTTCAATCTAGTGAGAATGACACATGATTCAAAGGAAATTCGACAAATGGGTGTCACTTTAAGTGACTATCCATCAAAATCAGGAATGGTATATGTTAGTAAACTAATAGCAAGCATTGGCGGATCATTTTCACTTCAAACTGTTCTGTTTATAAAATCTTGTATTTACTTCCCTTAGAAGTCAATTACTCGTTTTGTGACCACTATAGTTTTGACTTCTAGTGAATTACAGAACACCAACGGGAAAAATTTTTCTGTAGTTGCGTCTGTAAAGGAACAGAGTCTTACTGCATTTGTCTGTGATCGACTTGAACTCGTACCATGAGTAACTGAGGAAATTTCGATAGATATTGGAAAAGTGCTATGTTACTACATACCCATAATGTAAGAGATTAAATAATGTCTTTCTCCCTTTCTCTACTGGGCTACTTAAAATACCGTCAGTACTCTTTCCATCGTTATCAGTGTTCAAGTACGTCATAAAATATATTGTGCACAAAAAAGTTCTAAACTTCTCAGTGTTTCTGTTAACTTCTCATTGCATCGATAAACTTAGAGAAGCGTCTGTGGCCATGTAGCTCTATTAATTAAATCATTGTGGAAAAAAGGCATTAACCAAACAGTGGTTTACTTAAAAAGTACGTTATAGAGTATCGGCAGACTTTCGTTTACGGTATAACACAACTGAATGGTACTACAAACAATTTTTTTATGATAATAGAAAAATTGAGGACTTAAGATTAATGTTTCATAAAAAATCTAACGACACAAGTAATAATGTGCTCAGTTTCACGGAAATCCTGCTGCAGCACTAAATATATTTCTCTGTGCTTTACGGTAAAGGTAACTTTATACAGACTAATAGACTCAATCAACTGCGAAATCTCTGTTAGTATGTCAAATAATAACAGAGATTCTTACTTCGCAGTTGACAGAGTCTGTCAGACTGTATGAAACTGAAACTGCACATATGCTGTGCTATGGAATTTACATTCGTTTTGAGTTTAGACTTCCGTGTAGAATCTTCTACGGACAACTATTCATTGTCTTCCAAAATAGCTAAACACTCACTAGCAGATATAGGGTGTCCCAAAAAACAAGTCTAGTAAACAAGGGCTCTAGAGCCCATACCTTAAGAGATATGAGCACTTGTTCATCTTCGATACTGTGAAATACAACTCTTCTACTGTGGGCTCTTTAGTTTGCATATTTTGGGAGGAGGTAGTCTGCACCAAAACAAGGAAAAAGCCTAGTAAACATGTGCTCTAAGATGCATACCTTAAAAATTATGAGCACTTGTTCAGTAGAAAGCATGTGTTTCACTGTAGCGTAGATGAACAAGAGCTCGCAGCTCATAAGGCATGCATTTCACAGCCTAGGTTTACTAGATTATTTTTTGCTTATTTCTGTATAAGGACCTGTCCCTCAAGTTTGTCGGTGTTGTTTTCTTTTTTTTTTTTGGGGGGGGGGGGGGGCACGCTGTAGACGGGTTAGACCGGAATACACACACATTGACACATACAGAGAGAGAAAGAGAGAGAGAGTTAACTGAATTACAGAGATATCGGAGCTATAATTATGACGAAAGCCATAAACTATTGTCAGTGAAATACCTGAGGGCTTGACACAGTCACGATGAAAGACGTCATAAACCATCACAACTTTTGTCCGCAAAATCTGCAACTTCCCTCCATTTGACCATATCAGTCCTACACATGCTCAGTTAGCATGGTTGCGGCCAGACAAGGTAAACAAATATCGCACCATAATCACAAAAGTATTTCTCATTTATCTACTATCGTAGTTCTGCCTATCCATAAAAGACAAACTTCGTCAAGTTCTCTCTGTTGTTACTGTCGGCGCCTGGAAGAGGCTGTCGTGCCCTGTGTGTCAAATTCAGTGCTCCATTCCATTTAAGAAATTGCTGAAGCACTTCATTCCGTCAGGCTCTTAACTTTTACCTAAAAAATAGCAGTTACTGTCAATTACTGTATATCAAACTGTAAAGCACGTACATCTCCTGCCAGTCCTACTACCTTCTCTTTTGAGTTCTCAGAGAGTGACGACACTTTCTTTCGACCTCCTCTTCATTATTTTACTTTATCTACATGTTCCGTATCTTCGCTGACCTCTATTGCTGTCGGTGAGCTCAGTTTCAATCTACCAGGCTGTAATCTGTCTTCGTTACTATCGTGAACTAATATAAATACTGCTTTTACCTCTTATAATTTTCCCCGCAATTCACGTTAAACAGGGTGCCAAAAACAGTGTCAAAAGTTTATAAAGGTAATGCGAAGAACTAATTGTTCAGAAAAAATTTCAACACGTTCCACAGTCACCGATTTATTTAGCATCGAAGTTAACCAATCAGGTCGTCGCCAAATGTAAATTCAAGCAGACTGCCTGAGACAGTGTCACCAATCGTGTTCTTTGTTCGATTTCGTCAAACCCAACAAACGTAGCTGTTTCTCATCTACGTCAAATTTATCGCTGCCGAGAAAGGCAGTTTATAACCGGTAATGAGCGTCTGAACAAGTGGTAACCCTGGGACGCGTTAAAGTCTGTGCATCGTCGTATTTTTGCGAGTGCGAGTACGTTAATTAGCGCTCGCAGCAACCTGATGTGCTTACTTCCGTGCTAAGTAATTCGTAACCGGCGCAACGAGTCGATTTTTTTTATGAAGTATTGTGTCTGTGCACAACCTCACCTGGAACACCCTTACAAGCTTTTTAAACTGTTTCTGACCACCCTGTATAAGACTGTCATCAGTTTGAGCGCGTTGCTGTAGCGTATATGCAACGTAGTGTCTGACCGATCCGGGTATAAAAGCACCAAAATGTAGGCAAGGGGTTAGGGTGGCATTTGTTTGTCTCCGACGTGCGTGTGGTAAATGCGGAAATGTAGACTATGGCAACGTTGTTACCAAATAACGCACGCTTCCATAGCGAAAACATCGTAAAGCTGTAGTTACGCCAACAAGACTCTCGAGCACCCAATCTATTGTCCTGATCTCTCACAATGTGATTATCAAACCTTCGATCCCTTAAAAAAAATGCCTTGGAGGGGCGATGATTGATGTCGGCTGAGATTGTGCGTCAAGCAGTTGCAGACCTCTTCACGCAGCAGGACACGGTATTTTACCTAACGGGTATCTTCGACCTGGTACGTTTGTGGCATGATTGTCTCAGAGCTCACGGAGATTTTGTGTGATTGGCATACCGAGTCTGGACTGCGCGGCTCCCGAACGGAATCTTTTTAATCACCGCTTATCCTTATTTCTAAGTGTGTGCAATCCTTAGCAACGTAATGAATAAGTGAATTGTTTCCCCTCCTATCTATATTCGACTACAAATTACACAGAATTCGGAAGAATATGAAGTTCCCTAGTATCTTCAGACTATCGGTTAAGACGTAATTCTGTATGTGGCCCTCAAAATATGAAAATGTAAACTGTGTGTGATCTGTATTAGAATTTCGGTCATGTAACCTACGAATCCTCCTCAGGTACTGACAGTGGGAGAAGCGTATAACGATCAGTGCCTTGGCGTCGGAGTCTCTCCGCGGCTGTCTTACCTTCATGTTGAGTAGGAGACAGACGCTGCACTGCGAGTGACCCCTCCAGTTCGCCGTCCGGTATTTATACGCAAGCTCCATGGACGCGCCAGCCTTCTCCAGGGGCTGGGACCAGCTGCTCCAGTTTGAGAGGAGTGTCGGATTCTCCGCCGTTACGTCAGCGCCCTGTCCGACCTTGTTAGCTAATCTGAAGCGCCCCTATGGGCCTGTCTCTTTCCAAAAGCAACGTACGACAGCGTATTGCTTCTGAAATTACTAGTAATTTCCTCTTCTCTCTTCCTCCGTATCGTGTTTCCAATGTCATCAGGTCTAATTTGACTTTTTATGCAGAAATCTTCCGAGAACCTTGTCTACATGACGTAAAAAGGAAGACCATTAAGAGCTATCATCGGCCACATTTGCACAATAGTTCTCTGTAAATGCACATAACTCTGCTTGTGATAGGAAAATGTGGAGGAGGGTTCACGTTGTGTGATGTAGAATTGAGTGCGCGGATAATGATGTGCTTAAAAGTCTCGGGGATGAATAGGTGACAAAGGAATTCCACTGTTAAACGCAGAGAAGAGAGTATAAGAGGAACAAGGTGTATGGACTCTATGGGACAAAGAATGGGTGTTGGTGCGGAAGGAAAAGGATCCAACATTATAGTCAGAATTTCAAGATTACAGACAGAATTAGACAGACATAAAGGTAGATAACATTCCGTCGAAATTATTAAAATCCAGGACAGAAAGGTCGGCAGCGTCACAGTATTATCTCTCTTTTTTGAAGAGCTAGAATTCAATTTAAAGTGCAGCTATCGTCACTGCATTGTTACTTCAAATCTAGATCTGCAAAGCAATAAAAAATGCAGATGACATTAACGACAGAAAGAGAATTTCATTATGTCCTGGATTACATCACGGTCGTGGGGCACAATCATTCCCATGGAAATTAATATAATGAATTATCAAAATTGGTAGGGTAAGTGGCAAGTAAACGACTATTCAACCGGCGTATAAAGCATAAGACTTGCGACATACCGTCTAATTTTCTAGAAAACACACCCATAAAGTCTCGAAGGTATTAACACGTAATCCTCTTAAAACCTAATGCATCGAAGTTTCTGGAATCAACAATATACGGAAGAATGGGAAAGAAAATTTAAAAACTCTTACGATCACTTTGGCTTTGGAGAAAGATAAATGTGCGGGAGAGGTGCTTTTGAACTTAAGCTTGATAATGGAAATAAAACTTAAAAATACACTTTCATAGGATTATTTGACCTCTAAAAAGCGGTCGATAAAGTTAAAGACAGCAGGATGTTCTAAATTCTGAGATAAGTAGTTTTAAGCTGTGAAGAAAGACGGGTAACACGCACAAGAACAGAGAGGAAAACTGAGAATGGCAGGCCAAGAACAAAGCACTCGCGTTGAGAACGTTTCCAGACAGAGATGCGCTCTTTCTCCCCAACCGTTCGATCTGTACACGGAAGAAGCACTTACAGGAATACAAGAAAGATTCAGGAGTGGGATTAAAAGTCAGTGCTAGTTTACTATTATCGAACATGGACCTTAATTTACCGAAAATATTTCTTAAAGCAAGCATGTGAAGCAAAGGATTGTATAGAAGTAATTCATGGGCTGTGGAAACGGTGACAACAGGATTATCGAAGTGCACGAGATGTGGAGTTACAGATGTATACTGAAGATTGAGTGGACTGATAAAAAAACAAAGGGATCCTCCACAGAGCTCTGTGTTTTTTTCCGTATTTTAATTCTTAAATTCCGCACTTGTTTTTCTACTTAAGAGACTAATCTCGCGTTTTAGTAATTTCGCGCAGCATGTAGCACGGTTGTCATTTGTTTTGAAAAGTTACCTCCACAGCTCGGTAAGGTATCAGCCTTGGTTTAGCTTTCAGTGCGTGATTTTACGTTTAATTAGCAAGTTATTAGTTCTATGGTGGATTGAATGGGGCCGGCTGGTGTGGCCGAGCGGCTGTAGGTGCTTCAGTCTGGAACCGCGAAACCGCTACTGCCGCAGGTTCGAATCCTGCCCCGGGCATGGATGTGTGTGATGTTAGGTTAGTTAGGTTGAAGTGGTTCTAAGTTCTAGGGGACTGATGACCTTAGATGATAAGTCCCATAGTGCGCAGAGCCATTTGAACCATTTTTTTGATTGATTGGGTGCGGACGCAGGAGGAGCTAACAGCAATTCGAGAAATCTGAAGACGCTTTTGGCCACGGTTAGCAGTTCGCAGGATGCTGCTTCAGGGTTTTAGCACTGGCGGAGAATATGGCGCGTCGGATGGGACACCTCAGGTTCCGCTTGCTCTTCCCACTGGTTCTGCTGGCGAGGTACGTTGCAGTATATCTGGCGAATGTCCATTCTAATGGCTACCTTTATCAAAAAATGGCATGTGGCATTGGAGCCATTCTTATCTAACCACATGTATTTCATTGCTGAGGTTGAAATAGCTATTATACAGACCATGACCTGCAGGAATCCTTGGAAAACAGACCGGGACTCTTATAGGAAAGATCTCAACTCATGCTTATCTCAATACAAAACTATGGTTAGGAATCGATTAGATCTCGGAGAAACTTCAGACAAAATGACGTCAGCCATTGTGACTTTGTATTTAAATAACTGTCATATCACCAAGAAGTGCAAGAACGGTAACGTACCTCGGTGAAGCAATAGCCTGAAATTGCAACGGAGGCTGTTAAGAAGACTGTTCAACCTTGCAAGAAGGAAAGAGCAATCGGCGAAATATGCAAGGACTGCGAATGAGACGCTGGACGGCCTCCTCAAGACTCACATCTATCTCCACTCCTCCCCCATCCCTTCACCAAACATCCACCTACAAACCTCCTACTACTCACCACCTTTAAATGCTACATTCCACTGATATCCTGGTCTCTGGCAGTCTATTTCCTTTCTCATCTCTTCGCTGATCCATGTTTCTCTTTTAATAAGTTAGACATAGGCCATTCCATTTTACTTTAGCAACTGTCTATCTGTTTTTATATCACTGTGTGCAACTCTCATTTTCCGTTCATCATAGTCTATATTTTAATGAAACACTGACGCAACCTTTTATGTTTTAACTTAAGCCACTAACAATCTGCCTTTTCATAGTAAAACACATCAACTTTTTGCTAAACGCCACGTCCAATTTTATATCAATTTTTTAAATTTTCTCTCAATTGTCCGAAGAGCGGAAAATTGTATCTGCTGGCAGACCACCCTCTGCCCATATAGCGCGGGGGGACTGGGGGGCGAGGAGGGCGAGGAAATATCACTACAGAGAAGAGACATACGTGACTTCGTTCTAAAGATGATATCCTTAGTGGTGTCCTCCAGGATAAACTTTTTACATTGAACTTATGCAACTGGTTGGCTGTAAAATTTATATATTTTATATTTTTAATGGTTTTTGGCATAAGCCATGTTTAAAACTGGTAGACCTAATTGTTTGGTAAACTTTTAACTGAGGCAGTTGTGTCGTATTTCAAGAAGAACTTCAAATATTTAGCTTCGGGCATAAGCACATAGAGGAACTGGGATTCCAGATTACAAGAGCAGTTATCTAAACACTGGATAGATATATCTCTAATATAACATTTCTTCATGGGATATTGTGGCCTCACCTATCGATACTACCCCACAGCATATCAAGTTTCCGTCGGATGGCGATAGTGGCCGCTTGTGATCTGGCAGACCAATTGGTGTATGTCTGCTGAGTCACATAATCAGGTACTCCGTACCATGAGCTTCCTCTGCTGCCGCTACGTAGGACGGCTGGTGGAAGCTGCTCAGCCAACTTGGTCTTGGAACTACTGCCCTACGACGCCGTCGTTCGTCCTTAGGACGCCGAAATTCTTCCTTGTTGATATCGATAGCTGGACTCTTATTTCTTGTTGGATCGTGTCTAATGGGTCTTCGTGTATTTGGAGAAATACAAATTAAGTAAATCTCCTGTTTTCTGTGCTACTTGTTCCTAAACATGTGAGCTTCTGCCCGGCTGACAGCTGTAGACAACGTCTCCTCACCAATGTGTATGAATTCATACACGACAAATAGTCTCCAAACGAAATAGGTGTTATTGTTGTTGTTGTTGTGGTCTTCAGTCCTGAGACTGGTTTGATGCAGCTCTCCATGCTACTCGATCCTGTACAAGCTTCTTCATCTCCCAGTAAGTATTGCAACCTACATCCTTCCGTATCTGTTTAGTGTATTCATCTCTTGGTCTCCCTCTACCATTTTTACCCTCCACGCTGCCCTCCAATACTAAATTGGTGATCCCTGGATGCCTCAGAACATGTCCTACCAACCGATCCCTTCTTCTACTCAATTTGTGCCACAAACTTCTCTTCTCCCCAATCCTATTCAATACCTCCTCATTAGTTATATGATCTACCCATATAATCTTCAGCATTCTTCTGTAACACCACATTTCGAAAGCTTCTATTCTCTTCTTGTCCAAACCAGTTATCGTCCATGTGTCACTTCCATACATGGATATACTCCATACGAATACTTTCAGAAACGACTTCCTGACACTTAAATCTATACTCGATGTTAACAAATTTCTCTTCTTCAGAAACGCTTTCCTTGCCATTGCCAGTCTACATTTTATACCCTCTCTACTTCGACCATCACCAGTTGTTTTGCTCCCCAAATAGCAAAACTCCTTTAGTACTTTAAGTGTCTCATTTCCTAATCTAATTCCCTCAGCATCACCCGACTTAATTCGACTACATTCCATTATTCTCGTTCTGATTTAGTTGGTGTTCATCTTATATCCTCCTTTCAAGACACTATCCATTCCGTTCAACTGCTCCTCCAAGTCCTTTGCTGTCTCTGACAGAATTACAACGTCGTCGGCGAACCTCAAAGTTTTTATTTCTTCTCCATGGGTTTTAATTCCTAGTCCGAATTTTTCTTTTGTTTCCTTTAGTGCTTGCTCAATATACAGATTGAATAACATTGGGGACAGCCTGCAACCCTGTCTCACTCCCTTCCCAACCACTGCTTCCCTTTCGTGTCCCTCGACTCTTATAACTGCCATCTGGTTTATGTACAAACTGTAAATAGCCTTTCGCTCGCTGGAAAGAGAGTATTCCGGTCAACATTGTCAAAAGCTTTCTCTAAGTCTACAAATGCTAGAAACGTAGGTTTGCCTTTTCTTAATTTAGTTTTTAAGGTAAGTCGTAGGGTCAGTATTGCCTCACGTGTTCCATTATTTCTACGGAATCCAAACTGATCTTCCCCGAGGTCGGTTTCTACAAGTTTTTCCATTCGTCTGTAAAGAATTCGCGTTAGTATTTTGCAGCCGTGACTTATTAAACTGATAGTTCGGTAATTTTCACATCTGTCAACACCTGCTTTCTTTTTTCGATTGGAATTATTATATTCTTCTTGAAGTCTGAGGGTACATCGCCTGTCTCATACATGTTGCTCACCAGATGGTAGAGTTTTGTCAGGCCTGGCTCTCCCAAGGCTCACCAGTGTGTATGAATTCGTACACGACAAATAGTCTCCAAACGAAGCAGGTGTTATTGCATAACAGGTATAAAAAATCATTAGGCAGTAGGCTAGAGAGATGCTGAATGAAACACATATGACTCAGTACCACACCGACAATTTTAACGAAAGAACGATTATATTTTGTATTGAATGAAATTTGTGGCTAAATTGACGATATATTGGTAGGGAGTACGCACATGTTCTGGATGGAGGACCAAGGACTAATGTACAGACAACTTCAGATGTGCCCAGGTGAAGTGTGTTGGGTCTCTTTTTTTCTGTTTGGATGTTATTTGTCTCCCAGACAATATCGACAGTGCCCTCAGGTCTTTAGCAAATTATGCAGCTCTCTGTAATGAAGTAATATCTGAAAAAATCTGCACAAATACCGAGTCAGATCTTGAAAAGTTTTCATACTGATTTCAGTATTGTCATCTTGCTTTAAGCGTTTATAAATCTAAAACTGTATGTTTAACTCATAAAAATACTTGTGTGTGACAGATTGTGGGGGTATGCAATAGGGTCAATCGTAGCTAGAGGAAGTGGCACACACTGTACTTTTAATATGCCTTTCACAGTGGTATCCAGTAGATGTGTGTGGATATAAACGTTGATGCAGATGTAGAAGTTGGTTAGGTAGAGCTACTTTCGCGCTATCTGAATGAGTCAAAACATTTAGTTACAATTCGTCATGGATAACAAGTCACACCGCATCATAATGCACCATGACACAGCACCGTTTTTAATCCCCCGGAAGAGTTTAGTGACGAGGCAGCGGTCTCGATGCTGGTGAGAAACTGAGCTTGGAACCTCTGACGAGGACTGCTTCCATCCCAGATGTTATTAGGAAAGTAGAAAAGTCGAAATCGAAGTTTCCTAGTGATGTAATAGCACTGTAGTAAATCAGCCATAATCACACCAGGCAGGACGGCTCTCCGAGATCTGAGCGTAAACATGGATATCGTCATCTTACCTCCCGATTTTGAGCTTCCAGAGCATACTTAAGGAAATGGTCGTTGAGAGAAACTATTTTGATGAACATATTGTTCACCTCAGACTTGTTCCCGTGTCGACGGGACGTTAAACACTAACCACCACCACCACTTGTTCCCGACAACCTTCGAAGAGCACTGCGTGGAATTCTTGTAAACGGAGATACTTCGTAACGATGGATCCTGAAGATGCCTCTCCACAGAGGTTTTAAGACGATAACTTTAATGACAAAGAAATACAGCTTCACAACTGTCTTATCCGATTAGCTAACACACAACAATACCTCCGACTAACCTACGAAAGTAAATGAACGGGGAAAGACCTCCTACAAACCATCCAGCGAAACGTCCGCAATAAACTAAACGTAACAACCGGTCGAATATGAGGACTGCGTCCCCTACCATACTACATATCTGTTAGCCTAAATTCAACCAGTTGTCTCTTATGTTAACGTGACCTGCATTACAACTGCTCCCAGAATTTACCATTCCTTCCAAATCCTCTAACGTCAGGCACTCCACTTAGCCTTCAGTAACTGTCTACCATATCTCACTGAGGTTCTGTAGACATTTATTGATAATCATTCTGTCTTCCTTCCCACATCCAAAAGCTTCTGATATACTATAGGCCCCACAACTTTGACATCAGTCACACTGTCGTTTCATTTCATCACTTATTAGTAATTCTTGTGCGGTTCTGTACTTGTACTAGCACATCCCCTTCACCCTCCTTCCACAAAACTAATACCTATACGTTCTACAAATCTTATGCCAATGAAAACCAGATATCACCCACCTTAATAGGTTACTCTAAAATCCTCACCATGTCACGGATTCTCTCTCCCCTCCCCCCCTTTCCCATTCTCATTTCCGTCATTACGTGTCAAAAGACTGCATTCGGTGTGTTTCCTTCGCCATTCTTCCACAACAAGTTACATTACATAACTTTGCATTACACTAATACTTGTTCCACAGATAATAAATACTACGTTTCGTAATGATGTGGAAAGTGTCTTTCACAAAACACTAACAAGCCCCCACACCTACTATTTATTTGTTGTGACTATCTTCGTTAAGTGTTTTTAAAAATATGTACATATTTTATTTTTAGGACATGTGTTTGTATTTCTTATTGATGCTCTGGGGTGAAGAGCGGCAACGTATCACTTCCGTCCCATATTCGCCTTGACTGGAGAGGCAATGAAATAACACGGAAAAAGGTTAGTAGGAGCCTAAAATCGCTCCTATTTTTGTTGGCATGTCTCATTAGTTACGTTTCATTACCTGTAATTGAATTTGCTCTAACTAAATATTCACTACGTGAACATTTTAGTACAAAGAAAAATAGACACAACACTAGTATATTATGGGTACCACCCTTATGCTCTCGCCGATCGAGTAAGCAACACGTTATCACTATACTGTTACGATGAATCAGTGAGGGACCAAAATATTATAACCACCTTCTTTGAAAGGCATTAGAGCAGCGATCCCGTGTTGCAAAGATTTATCGGGTCTTTTGTAGGTTTCTGGAGATGTGTGTCGCAAGACATCTACTGACAAGTTCCACAATTCCAGTAAACTACAGATCGGTGGTTTGTGCGTGCTAAACTGTCGCCGTATAGCATCTCAACAAACCAGTGTAGCACATTTCTGGCCTTGTGACACGAACAGTTACCATGCTGGCTGATGCTGCTGGGGAAGGTATCAAGCGTGAAGGAATGTAGGTGGTCCGCAATAATCTTCAAGCAGTCCAGAGATATCACGGGCCTTCAGTTACTATGAAAAGTCCCAATGAGGCCCAGGCTGACGTCCCTGATAACATAATACTATGTCAACCCACGTTCGTCTGTGGCGCTCTGTTAGCAGTTGTTCGTCTAGATGAAGGCGTATCCGGCCATGACCTTCGGCATGATGCAACGATGAACGTGAGTCAGTCACCCCTTGCCAACTCAACTGGAATTGTAATTGATGATGTCGGTTTCTAAACGTGAGAACGCATGCGGGTTGACAGTTGCGGAACCCCATGTTCGACAGTATGCAGTGAACAGTGCGTCTCGAAACACTTGAGCCACCACCGGCGATGTACTGTGTGGTTCATCAGCCACACATAGCTGCCTTTCCGGCATTATGTAGTGGCAGGCTTTCGACCTCAAAGTTCTGTGATGAGGCGTGGACCCTCAACACCTTGTCACCTGCTCGTTGCCTGACCCCACTTCAATCACTTTGCTTAGACGCTCATCACACTGACCAGCCTAGCCGCCTCCGAGATTTCCGTTTACTGTCGCCGAAATGTAGCAAAGAACTCTTTCTGAAAATTGTTTCTGTCAGTGGATTTCCCCAGTTGCGGTCGTATCGTCGCTAAAACAATTACACGTAGTTCTCAGCTCCATTAAACTTCCTGTTCCGCATCACGTGTCCGCAACACCACAAGTCTGCCTTCAACCTCGCGCTCATAACGTTTTGGCCTATCTACTTATGTAGTATATTTTGTATCGGAGTGCACGCATCGTTTCCGATTCTGAGCATCTACTGAGTAGGCTTCAAAACCTTCTAATCATGTTGGAACAGAAAGGCTGTTCACAGAGACAAATCCATCCCACATTCGACTCTAAAAATCAATGAAAGCATATTATGTTATTTTCTGCATGCCAGAATTGGGCGATGATTTCCGAAGAATCGGAAGAGTGTTAAACAGGAACAAGAAATGCATGTTCCTCTGACCTACATGAGTGAAGAACATACAAGGTACTGACAAACTTGACTTTACGAAACGAAGTCTGTACAGGATACCGTGACTGTGTGGAGTGTCGCACGTTGATCAGAACTGTTGTATAGTGCGATGAACCCCAACGTCACACAACGCTTGGTTGAACACAATAAATCTCCATTTGTCGAACGTTGAATCTGTATCGGACATCAGACGATATTCGAAAAGGTCAGGTATGTTTCCTCAGTTTCATTACTCTCGGATTAAATCCTGCAACGACTGATGTATATTCGCATGGTTGAGAAAAAAATGGCGGCCGTGGTGGGCGAGTGGTTCTAGGCGCTACAGTCTGGAACCGCGCGACCGCTACGGTCGCAGGTTCGAATCCTGCCTCGGGCATGGATGTGAGTGATATCCTTAGGTTAGTTAGGTTTAAGTAGTTCTAAGTTCTAGGGGACTGATGACCTCAGAAGTTAAGTCCCATAGTGCTCAGAGCATTTGAACCATTTTTGAGAAACAAATCAAGGAGGATTCTGATATGTCACAGCGATTAGAGGAAAAATAACTCATGTAATCTCGTTACATCATAACAGATAACTCATATACTAACCAATTTTGGTTCCTGGAACAGTGTACCCATGAAACAGAAGCCCCAAGTTGGATCACGCTAGAAGTTCTCAATTTACTACCGTCATCTCCCTGCTCTTGCTCGACCTTGGAACGGTGCCTTGATAATGAACCATCTGACAATAAAAATAAAGCATCCAGAAGGGAGGAGAAACGAGATGAAGTTTCGCTGGTGGAGAGGATGTGCGATGTTATTTTAGTGATTACAGATTCGAATCTAGTTAATAAAAAATTTATCACTATGGGCCCACCTATCACTACGGCGTTGCACCACCTCCGCCCTGAATGTATGCATGGATTCGATTGGGAAGGGTGTCATGCAGCCATCGTATTCTCCCCTGAAGCAATATGGCCCACAACTGTTGCAGCTGGTCCTTGATGTCCTGCATACGGGCACTGGGACGGACCTGACCCCTTAACTAGTTCCACACGTGTTCTGTAGTGGACATACATGGGGATCTTGCTGGCGACAGAGAACGCTGACACCAAGCAAAAATTTCATAGCGACACGTACCATGTGTCGATGAGCATTGGCCTATTGAAAAATGACGCCATGACATTTTCAC
Source organism: Schistocerca americana (assembly GCF_021461395.2). Classification (NCBI taxonomy): domain Eukaryota; kingdom Metazoa; phylum Arthropoda; class Insecta; order Orthoptera; family Acrididae; genus Schistocerca; species Schistocerca americana. The sequence goes on from NC_060123.1 coordinate 257,079,253, forward strand.
ATAACAGGTAAAACACGCGGATGCAGAACGCCCATGACGTCACAGTTCCTTCAGTCATCATCAGCCGTGACCTGAAGTCATAGCCGATGGCGCCCCGCACCATGACGCAAGGTGTAACACCTCAGTGCCTCTCTCCACGTCGCCGCCATACTCGCCGACGATGATCGTCCGTAGTAGTGGAGAACCTTTACACATCACTGAAAAAAATACCATGCCAGTAAACAAACTGCAGATCTTGTTGTAGGTTTAATTGCCTAGTTATTAGTATAAATATTATAAACAATGGGGCTAATACACTTCATTGGGGTTATCATTCCTCTGTATCCCCCAATGGCTCCTTTTGTTTTGCAGGTAGCGAAGAAGCATCTGTTTCGAAGCACACATTTCATAAAATGTGTGAAATGGATGTCTTTTGTCATAGATCTTTGTTAATAATTTCCTGTGATTGACGGTTTCGTATGCGGCAGTAAAAATCAACAATGGCAACACCGCGCTCATATCCATCTTCTATACATGTGTCAGATTCAAGATCTATCCGTAACATGACTTCCCTGCAGGAAAACCCTATTGTTCCCTAATCAGTGTTTGGGAGACATGGTGTGAGATTCGATTGAGAATCATTCTCTCTAAGATTAAGATGTAAAATCAACGAAAAAAGAGTCTAGACAGTGATGGTACTTTATTAAAATGACCGGCTGCAGCATATACTTAGGCCATCTTCAGGCAGTACCATCAGCTGAAGATGACGACGCATACAGCAGCCAGTTGAGCTCAGTCGGTGAATATGGGAGCAATTTTAGCTACTGGCCGTCGTGCGCATCGTCACATTCAGCTGATGGTGCTGTCTAATAATGGCCTAAATATAGGCCGCAAAGGGTCATTTTAATGAAGTTCCATCCCCACCTACTCTGTTTTCTCACCGATTTCATATAGATAACAAGATCGCTGCATCCGAAAATGTTACCAGTAACTTTATAAAGGTGGCATGGGAGTGATACCGGTCAGAAGAGTTTGGCATCTGTTGGCTGAATGACTATTAAATAAACAGCAGTATACGAGCCCACAAAACTCGACAAATTCCTATAAACTATTCTAAACTAGCCTGAAATGCCGATAAATTAGAAAAACTCAAACATGCATTAGAGCCAGTAAAAGTCTAAGCACCGCGAGGACTACCCACGAATTTTGCGAAATCCCGAGACCGCGCAGCTGCATCGCCACCGAGAAAACAAGTCCGAACGCTACACGTGCCCGACGCAGATTCCATCTTGTAAGCCACCAGAAACTGTTTATCGAAATGCGCAGTAGCCCGTGGGTATTTAATTGTTCGTGCCGCCGCTTTTCCCTTGAAAGAGAGTTCCAATCCTTTTAATGTCCATCATTCTGGTATTACAATTGTAATTGTAATCTTCTTGTACAGATACATATTATCACGCTGATCGCTTGGAGATCAAACATAATAAGCAATTTTTGACAATATTTTAGCGGATGATGGAAAACTGTAAACATAGACCATGTGTAAGATGTTAAACTATAAAACCATGTTCTTAACACAAAACATCATATAATTAAATATGAGATCTCAATTTGATACAGCTCTCCCCTCTCTTTCCAGTGGTGCTTCTAAGTAATGCACTCAGCGGTCTTAAATTACCGTTACCTTAATTGATTTCTATTTTATAAAAAGTCAGCTTTTCCTAGATCTAACATTTGGATGGTAAGGAGGGTACAGGGTGTGTAGTAATACCACATGCTGTTCACTCTCGGTGTATGTACAGGGTGTACATAAAATCTGGTAAAACTTTCAATTATTTATTGCGCAAGAACTAAACATTGTACAGATGTCATATACATTGCATTTTGAAGAGAAACTCTGAACGCTTTTATTTATTTATTTATTTATTTTATTTTTTTTTACAAACATTCGATATACGAACCATGAGTGACCCGGCAGACGTTAATACATTAATCGACCCGTCCCAGCATGGCATCGTCGACTGTGACAGTCGTTTCCCGTGTTCTCTCCCGGAGCTCTGCTACATCACGTGGTAGAGGCGGTACATGCACCAGATCTTTAATGTGTCCCCACAGAAAAAATTCACACGGAGTGAGCCCTGGTGATTGGGGAGGCCATTTCATGACACAGCAGTCCTCTTCTGTAGCAAGGCCGATCCATTGATGCGGCAGGTCCGTGTTCGGAAACCCACGAATTTCACGGTGTAAATAGGGTGGAGGCCCATCCTGCTGAACGATGAACGAAGAGTCCGATTGCATTTGAGGCATCAGCCACTGCTGCAACATGTCCAAGTAGGAATATCCAGTGACAATGCTCTCGGCGTCTGGCCCGTACAGTTTTCGACGTGACGAGGCACAAAAAACATTTTCCTTTGGGCAATCACGCTCAAATTCAATGCATTCGTGTGAATGGGCTGTACCCCAGATTCGACAACTACGCCTGTTCACTTTCCCATTAGTGAGAAAACTGACTTTGTCGCTAAAAATTAAGCGATCAACAATGCCATTCTCATCCTCATTCAACTGTTGCAATTGCGAAAAAAACTCAAAACGCTTGTCTTTGTCGTCGTCATTGAGCTTCTGCACTAGCTCCAATTTGAATGGAGCCACAGGACCTTCCACGCTGTCATTGGAGCCATTTAGATTTCAAGGGATGCACGACGCACCGATTTCCCTACACTCCTTATGAATGTCTCTCACACGCGCTCCACATTCACTTCACTCACACTGGGACGTCCGCTTCTCTTTGCCGGGCAGAGGCAACTCGTTGTAAGGAATTTGTTGTGCCGGTGGTAAAGGGCCTTCCTTGTTGGTGGCTTATTACTGTACTCGGTTCGAAACATCCGTTGAACAGCTGTAGCACACTTGTTTTTGTCGAACTACAACACACAGAAAGCTCGCTCCGCCCCTGAGCTCGCCATGTTCGCGACTGGCGCTGACTATCGGCAAATTACCAAACGACGCTGTGGCGATATACATAAAAAAAAAACTTTCATGGTTTCTCTTCAAAATGACATATGTATTATATCTGTACAATGTTTGATTCTTGTGCAATAAATAACTGAAAGCGTTCCCGGACTTTATGTACACCCTGTGTATTATACTTTAGTGAATTTTTATTAATAATGACTTGGCCATACTGGACGCCAAAATGTAGCGAACTGAAAACTGATATATCAGGAAAAAATTTAATTTTTCTACAGTTATGTAAAACTCACCAATACCAAAATAATTAGGTCTAATTTGACTTGGTAATTCGCCATGTGCAGGGAGACTAACCAATTTATCTTAACACTTGATGAAATCGGCGTTACATGCAAAGATGGGCGACGTGTGATAGCAGTGCGAGTGTCGATCTCTCACTGAATCTCCCGTGGCTTCACGTAGTTATCAGTTAAAAACTGGCAATTCTCATCTTGAGGCGCTGTGGCTTTGGAAGAAACCCTGAGGGCTATTTAACCCATTCCTCGTGCCACACGTCTTGCTTGATCATTCTCCAGGTAAAAAGCCAGCCAGCGGCAGACGCAGGTCTACCGTCCTCGCCAGGTACGGACACACACTGTCTCCCAAAAAGCTCACGACATCTGCTGTCTGCAGTAATTGTACTACAGATACTCTATCAGCGTTATATTTGAGGTCAAACCAGGTGAACACAGACGTGAAAAGATTCAAGCATTGGACATCATAAAAGGCCATCTAGCACAGAGTGGAAAAGGAGGAGCCCGCATCTCGTGGTCGTGCGGTAGCGTTCTCGCTTCCCACGTCCGGGTTCCCGGGTTCGATTCCCGGCGGGGTCAGGGATTTTCTCTGCCTCGTGATGACTGGGTGTTGTGTGCTGTCCTTAGGTTAGTTAGGTTTAAGTAGTTCTAAGTTCTAGGGGACTAATGACCACAGCAGTTGAGTCCCATAGTGCTCAGAGCCATTTGAACCATTTTGAAAAGGAGGACGTGACAACGTGACAACAGACAACGGAGTGAATACAGGGATCAGTCTCGAAGACTGAAGGCGGAGTAGAAATTAGGCTGACATGCATCGAAAAGGCAAATTCATAATTCTTAATGTGAAACAGCATGTGAATCACTTAGCATGACACGCTATAATCTCGTGAAAGGATATTCTGTGTGATTCTAGAGTCACTTCAGAAAGAGCTCTCAAAGGTTTAAGAATGATCTTCGATTCATCTCTGGATAAGAGTCCCAAAGCGTGAACTAGAACGACCGCAGTGTTCGAATAGGAACTCTCAATGATCTTCCGACCGATATGCAACAAATTTTAGTATCCTCCTATTGACATCATCCTAAAGAGCCCCAGACTGATCTCAAGGCTGCCCAGTTCCGTTCATTCCCCCGCCCCATTCCCCCTCTCCATCCATCCTCACCCCTTCCAATCCATCCAATTCTGTCATTCAGGGATCTGATTAACCCATCACATAGTCTTTGTGATTGGTCAGTTCAGTCTGCAGTGTCATCTAATGAACGATGGATGCTGGGTAGCTATCCATGCCAGTCTTCAGGATTTTCCTTCACAAATTCCATGGGCAATGGCTAGCGTATAACAGGTGCAACTCCTGAGGCTGCTCTCACGCCATCTCTCGTTATGACATCTTCCATCATTTCTCTGTGTTCTTGAGCTGTTCACAACGCTGCATCTTAACAACAATCCTGTTCGTTCATAAAAGGATGGTCTTTAAACACCCGCTCAAGTGTGTCACGTGTTCTCTCAGGTGACAGCCAGAGCGAAGCAAACACTTCTATTAAACCGTACATGTTGTCCGTCTTTTGTGGTTTTCAGAAAAGTATCTCAATGTCCATCAGTGGCTTGTGTGGAACTCTTTAGTGCTGAGCGAAGGGCTGTGAAGTATAACACTATACGTCAAGATCTGGCTTTATTAAAGTATTGTGGAATCATATTGCTTGCTGGCACAGTCAAACTATATAAGTAATTATTAATGGAAGTGGACATGTTTTGATTAAGAATATCTTTTGATAATGAATAACATGACCCCTTCCCATCCTCCATTCAAGAGTAATAACTATTTACAGTGTTTTACCAGAATGGACATAATTAAAGCCTGTGTAGCTCACTGAATCCTGAATTATTTAGTGAGAAACACTGCAAGCCGTACTGAATGTTGAATGTCCGCCACTGTGACAAAAATGTAACTGTGTATGTATGTGTGTGTATGTAAGTTCACGAAAATTTCAACGATTGTTTGTGGTTCTATGCTTACAGGTACATAACTGATATTTCGTCATGATATTGTGGTGTAGTTAATTTCCGTTGTCTCTGTGAGACCATTTACATGTGCTCGGATTCCTCTAAGCTATTTTTTAAGCTAATGTTTATCCTCTTGGTATTGTATGGTGTATCGCTTTGTTCACACAGTTGGCTGGAGCTGTCCGCATCACCACTCGTCATTCACAGTCTTGGGAAATCACTCCAGTTACGTCTCTGATCTACCTACTGAATTTCTACAAAATGCTGCAGCTGTAATAATAGCTCCTCCTCCTAGTTAAATCTAGCTACCTCCTCATTACGGTACTCCTGTCCACTCGTCACAGCTGCCACTTCATACTTATTACTCATAACTCGTCCTTTCAATCAGGCCAACTCATTTCAGAATGGAATGACTAAAACTTTTGAAGATCTACTGCCTTTAAAATGTCTACTCCAAGTGACACAATCTGTTAATTCGATTGCAATCAGCAAACAGCATTTTCCTATAAATCATCCAAGTCCGTCTGTGGCTTCTCCCTTCATCACTTTTCCTCAGTCGCCCGTAGATTTGATGTGCCAGGTGTGACGTACCGGGGTGAGCCGCGTGCGGCTTGCGTTGATGCCGTTCATAGCATGCCACCTTGTAATAGCGATAGTGGCGTCTCGTTTTCGTCGTGTGTTCACTGGCACCACTACGTTTGCTCCCCTTGTCTGTCCGTGAGTGGCAGCAGCAGCGCTAATCGACAGCGCGTATTGTGGTACGATCTTTGAACCGGCCTCTAGTATTTCCGGGTCGTCGTATGTCGGGCTAGGTGAGTTGGGACGGAGCAGCAGTGAGGTCCGGGCAACCAGTACCCGCCCGACCGCTGGCGACACACATGCACTGTCTGGCAGAAGGATGTGGTCGCGAGAGTGCACGACCACGTCAAGGACCGCATTCAGCGAGTTTTAGTTGAATGGACCGTGATATTCGAGTAGTGCAACTTTCACTTGTGTGTGTGTGTGTGTGTGTGTGTGTGTGTGTGTGTGTGTGTGTGTGTGTCCGCCCGTCGAAGTGACCTCATGGCAATAACTTGTCAGTCGACGGTATATACTGGGATCTTTCCCGTGCCTGACTTGAGTGGGGACGACCGTTGGTTGGTCGTTCGGTCGGTCGTCGCAGCGGACGACGTGCATTTGGTCTTCCGACCGCTTCTGGCTTCTCTGTGTTTGTGCCGACTTATAATTCGTCCGTGCTGTTTCGCAGTGACTGGTTTTAGTATTGTGAGTTGTTGGTGGAATTGTTTTCCCAGATCCGTGTGTATCTTGTGGTTTTAAATGAGCACTTATTTTAATGCTGTCTGCGTACTGGATTTGGTGAGGAGTTGCGAACAGTCATCAGTTCGGTTGGGGCGCAGCAGCGAGCAGGTCCGTACAGTGCGTGGGCAAGCCGGGGTCGCTGGCGGCGTGCTGCCACTGCCCAATCAAGGAGGGGTAGCTGCGAGAGCGACGACTTCGTTGCACACTGAACCCTGGGCGTTTAAGCTGAGTGAAGAGTTAACTGCTAATGCAACCTCGACTATTCTGAGATCTCGCCTTTGGTCGGCACGTTGTTTCTCCCAGGGCCGCTGAGCCTGGCAGGAACGAGTGAAGTGTTTCGAGGCGGTGAAATATTGCAGCCGTCTTTCTCTATTTGTTATTCATCATTGAATTTAGAATTATTCTTATTAGTGAAGTACAACCAGCGACCAGCGGTATTTTCTGCCTTGTGGCCGCTAACGCCCCAGTTACCTGCCCTGGAGGTTAGCGTACTTTTCGAGCAGCGTACCTTTCCTCGTCGTGTTGATGCTGTCCCACACGGCGTTTAGTTCTACAGCCTTCTGTATTGTACTGTACATATTTTTCTGGAGGTCTACCTTGGTTCTAGTGTTTCCTTCGCCCGTGGGTGTTTTCTGAAAACGTAATGCTGTCTGTCTCTTCGAATTCGCCTAAACATGTGCCATCGTTGTACCGGTGATCGTACGTTAGGCGGAATGATTAGTCGGTCGTTCGGCGCTAAGCTGCCCCTAGTTTGAGTTGCCATCCTGTTACGTGAGTACAACTCTTGGCTGCCTGTCTCACCTTACCTTATGTTTGAGTTACCTTCCCAGGCCGACCCTTGGAACACTTGCTAAAACCGCTTCTCTTGATTCCTTATATTCTGATTTTAGTTTTAAGGATATTTGTAATTTTCTAATTTTAGCCTTCAGCCGTTTGTCATTTGAAGTGGTATGTGGCCTTCAGCCGAGCAACAACTTCACTTCTCTTATAATAAGGTCTTCAGCCGTGTTACAGTTTTTCTTAAAGCAAACTTGTTTTAAAAGCGAAGTATTTGTTGAAATGTACGCTATTTGGAATTTTTCTTCTGACTTCTAATTCAGGCCTTCAGCCGTTCGTAATTTGAAGTTGTGTGTGGCCTTCAGCCAAGCAATAATTTCATTTCTTTCATAATAAGTACAGACATTCGATTTGCTTATCGACGTATGACACCATGACGACTTCTCTGGAGTTTAATTACCCCAAGAGCCGGATTCCATGCTTTCTCCAAATTAAAACCATTATCTCTATTTATTAAATTGGAGAGCGGTGTGCTGACCACATGCTCCTCCTATCCGCATCCTCAACTGAGGATGGCACGGCGGTCGGATGGTCCTGATGGGACACTTGTGTCCTGACGACGGAGTGCTATTTATTAAATTACTAGCTCATCTAATCTCTATAGCTTCCTTGAAGACAGATTCCCAAAAGGAAGAAGTGGATGTTAAAATTGATGTGTTGGTAAATGTGCCAACACCTTGTAGATAGAGGAGGCCGAAATGGAAGCTATCTAACGCAGACGGGCGTGAATTCTGGAACAGGATAAGTAGTGAATTCTCATAAGAAAAGTATGCAGCTCCTCGAATACTTATCTTTTATTCTTTGATGTGAATTACAGCATTCATGATGAGACATTTCATACGATAACTATCAAACTATGTAAGGCTAATGGCGCCTTGCTAGGTCGTAGCCATAGACTTAGCTGAAGGCTATTCTAACTGTCTCTCGGCAAATGAGAGAAAGGCTTCGTCAGTGTAGTCGCTAGCAAAGTCGTCGTACAACTGGGGCGAGTGCTCGTCCGTATCTCGAGACCTGCCTTGTGGTGGCGCTCGGTCTGCGATCACACAGTGGCGACACGCGGGTCCGGCATGTACTAAATGGACCGCGGCCGATTTAAGCTACCACCTAGCAAGTGTGGTGTCTGGCGGTGACACCACAAAAATCTTCACATCACTGTAAGTCATGGAATGCCCTGTATCAATACTATGTTCGGCCACAGCTGACTTGTCTGGCTGTGATAAGGGTGTGTATCTTCGATGCTCCACACATCTCTCATGAACGGTGCGTGTTGTTTGATCTATGTACGACTTCTCACAATGTCCGCAAAAAATCTGATAGACACACCCGCTTTACCCCAAGCTGTAAATCGTCCTTCACAGAGCCGAGTAAAGCTGCAATCTTCACGGAGGGGGGGGGGGGGGGCGCAAGATCACCTTAACACAGTGTTTCTCAAGAATACGGCCTATCTTCGAGGAAAGAGCAAACGCATAGAATGCAGGTACGTGATGGAGAAGAAGACAGTAATTCCTTCAGATCTAGTGCGTTTTTGCCCTATGTGGGTGCTCTTTACTTGAAGATAGGCCGTATTCTTGAGAAACACTGTGTTAAGGTGATCTTCCGGCCCCCCACGAAGATTGCGTCTTTACTCGGCTCTGTGAAGGACGATTTACAGCTTCGTAAAGCGAGCCCGGTCAGCACCAAACCAACACGAAGGGAGCTCCACAGGGAACTGCAGGTCTAGCTGGAATCACGAGACCACACATCAGTGATGCAAATTCCAGTAACAGAAAAACGTGGTGACGAAGCCATAAAACCTGGACTGTGTTGCAATGGTAGAGTGTCATCTGGTCGGATGAATCTTATGCCACATTGTTCTCCACTCCTGATCAAGTTTACGTCTCAAGAGTGAAACTATTTGCGGGATCGGTTACGACTTAGGCAGCCATATCGTGGTCCTCTATGGGCCCTATGGTAATTCTGCAAGAACGCATTACTTCCAAGGATTATGCGACTATTGTGGCTGATCAAATACTGGCCATGGTACAATGTTTGTTCCCAATGGTGATACTGTGTTCCATGGTGACATAGTCCCTGTTCACGCAGCCAGCATCGTCCAGGACTGGTTTTGTGAACTCGAGGATAAATTGTCTTATCTATCCTGGCCACCACAATCACCAGATCTCCAAACTACGAAGTCTTTATTATTTATTCCGGAGAGAAGGGGGTGTGATGGCTATCCACATACATCATCGTTATCTGAAATTGTCACTGTTTTGCAGGGAGAGTGCTATAAAATTCCCCTCAAAGCCATGCAGAATATGTATTTATCCATTCGGAGACGACTGAAAGTTGTTTTGAACCCCGACGGGTTTCCTACAGCGTATTAGAAACGGTAATATTTTGCGTTTTCGATGTTTCAACATTTTTGCAAGAGTGGAGATTGCATTCTGTTACGTGGACTGCTCCAGGAAGTGGAATGATAACGGCGGCCGCTTTCATGTTTGTAACTGTCCCAAGGCGACGTTGAGTTTCCCTGCCCGAGCAACGTCTATCAGGACGGCTCACGAAACATGCTATAGACGAAAGTGCCGTGTCTTTGGGTACGACGCTGTAAGCAAAAACAACAAATAGAATCGTGGAGGAAGGATGCACTTTGTTCCTCACGTGCTAAACTAGGAAGTTGTCGCAAGCACCTCTGTCAAACAAAATGACAATGATTAAATAAGAATCCGTCAATAGATAGCATGTTTGGGGCACAGAAGCTTCCTGATGGACCAGATCATATCGCCGATCTTGTAACGCGGGTAATGATCTTTTAGAACTGCAGGAGCGATTACTGGCTTGTTAAAGTAGATGGAGGAGGGGGTACCCCAGACACGAAAAAGGCATAAAATGTAGGCTCTGACAGCCATTTTGGTAGCCAAAGCTGAAGGTTATTTCATTAAATCAAACATGATATTTACAGATTTCAAAAGTTCAAATATTGCGCTTTTCGTCTAAGGGCAAACTCTGATCTACACAACTGATCATTTGTCTCACTTGAGAATGGTTAATGAGCTTATTAATAGACGCATATTTTGCAGGCGATGTTCTCATTCTGGGAACCTAATGTGATTGATAAAATTGTTTCAGAGCCATTTTCTACATAAACGTGTGTTTCCTCCCACGAGACAGACACATACCACTGCACGGCGTTAATGTCATAATAATCTACACTGTCTGTTTGTTTTCCCTATTGCTCCAACGTTGTTTTAATTTTTCGATATTTATAGCACTTTTCTTTAGAACCTGATTAAGAAAAAATAAGGACTCACCATTCTAGATCTGTTCCTTAAAGCCTTCATTGCACGGTTACTTTCCACAGTTTCACTTACATTGGGTACATTGGGTACGTTCCATTCTCCATTGTCCACGCTGGGTATATCATGAGACAAAGTTCAAACGAATAAACACTGTAAATCAAATGCATATGTCCAGTCAAAGCGATGCTTCAGTGACAGTGACATGCAATAAAAGCGCTGTTGCGTGTGACACATGCGCACCTCTGTTTCTGAAGTGCGACGACGTAGTTCCGCATTATTCAGTTGCCTTACGCAGCTGGCTCCTTGTGGACGTTAAACATCAGAATGACGCTTCTGAGAGAGGACTATTTCTCCCAGCCGAACTATGACTTATAATGCCAGCGAATTGTGAAAAAGTTATTATTGAATTAGGCTGTATCAGCAGGCTGACGACATTATCTCATTACGTTTAAGAAGACGTATTACATGACTCATGCGACTTTATTGATAAGCGACGTTCAGTAAAACATTTATTCATACAGCAAGCTCTTCTTTTCTGAATCATTTAAAATTGGTGTCTGGTAAAATCCTTTCATAAATGTCTGCTATATTCTACGAAAATACCGCGGCGAATCTTGGTTAATTGTCAAATTCGTTTGGACCTAGTTTAGTATCATTGTATTTAATCTCATCTACCAGCTCTACATCTACATGTACATGATTCCTCTGCAATTCACATTTAAGTGCTTGGTAGAGATTCATCGAACCACAATCATACTTTCTCTCTACCATTCCACTCCCGAACAGCGAGCGGGAAAAACGAACACCTAAACTTTTCTGTTCGAGCTCTGATTTCTCTTATTTTATTTTGATGATCATTCCTACCTATGTAGGTTGGGCTCAACAAAATATTTTCGCATTCGGAAGAGAAAGTTGGTGACTGAAATTTCGTAAATAGATCTCGCCGCGGCGAAAAACGTCTTTGCTTTAATGACTTCCATCCCAATTCGCGTATCATATCTGCCACACTCTCTCCCCTATTACGTGATAATACAAAACGAGCTGCCCATTTTTGCACCCTTTCGATGTCCTCCGTCAGTCCCACCTGATAAGGATCCCACACCGCGCAGCTATATTCTAACAGAGGACAAACGAGTGTAGTGTAATCTGTCTCTTTAGTGGACTTGTTACATCTTCTAAGTGTCCTGCCAATGAAACGCAACCTTTGGCTCGCCTTCCCCACAATATTATCTATGTGGTCTTTCCAACTGAAGTTGTTCGTAATTTTAACACCCAGGTACTTAGTTGAATTGACAGCCTTGAGAATTGTACTATTTATCAAGTAATCGAATTCCAACGGATTTCTTTTGGAACTCATGTGGATCACCTCACACTTTACGTTATTTAGCGTCAACTGCCACCTGCCACACCATACAGCAATCTTTTTTAAATCGCTTTACAACTGATACTGGTCTTCGGATGACCTTACTAGACGGTAAATTACAGCATCATTTGCGAACAACCTAAGAGAACTGCTCAGATTGTCACCCAGGTCATTTATATAGATCAGGAACAGCAGAGGTCCCAGAACGCTTCCCTGGGGAACACCTGATATCACTTCAGTTTTAATCGATGATTTACCGTCTATTACTACGAACTGCGACCTTCCTGACAGGAAATCACGAATCCAGTCGCACAACTGAGACTATACCCCATATACCCGCAGCTTGATTAGAAGTCGCTTGTGAGGAACAGTGTCAAAAGCGTTTCCGGAAATCTGGAAATACGGTATCAACTTGAGATCCCCTGTCGATAGCGGCTATTACTTCGTGCGAATAAAGAGCTAGCTGCGTTGCACAAGAACGATGTTTTCTGAAACTATGCTGATTACGTATCAATAGATCGTTCCCTTCGAGGTGATTCATAATGTTTGAATACAGTATATGCTCCAAAGCCCTACTGCAAACCGACGTCAATGATATAGGTCTGTAGTTCGATGGACTACTACCCTTCTTAAACACTGGTGCGACCTGCGCAATTTTCCAATCTGTAGGTACAGATCTATCGGTGAGCGAGCGGTTGTATATGATTGCTAAGTATGGAGCTATTGTATCAGCGTAATACGAAAGGAACCTAATCGGTATACAACCTGGACCTGAAGACTTACCGAGCGAGGTGGCGCAGTGGTTCGACACTGGACTCGCATTCGGGAGGACGACGGTTCAATCCCGCGTCCGGCCATCCTGATTTAGGTTTTCCGTGATTTCCCTAAATCACTCCAGACAAATGCCGGGATGGTTCCTTTCAAAGGGCACGGCTGACTTCCTTCCCTGTCCTTCCCTAATCCGATGAGACCGATGACCTCGCTGTCTGGTCTTCCCCGAAACAACCAACCAACCAACCTGAAGACTTGCCCATATCAAGCGATTTGAGTTGCTTCGCAACCCCTAAGGTATCTACTTCTAAGAAACTCATGCTAGCAGCTGTTCGTGTTTAAAATTCTGGAATATTCCATTCGTCTTCCCTGGTGAAGGAATTTCGGAAAACTGCGTTCAATAACTCCGCTTTAGCGGCACAGTCGTCGGTAACAGTACCATCGGCACTGCGCAGCGAAGGTATTGACTGCGTCTTGCCGCTTGTGTGCTTTACATACGACCAGAATTTCTTCGGATTTTCTACCAAATTTCGCATTGAAGTCCGTGCCAAATTTCGCGTGTCTGTAAATTTCAGCCAATCTTCGGGATTTCGCGCTCTTCTGAACTTCGCATGCTTTTTCCGTTGCCTCTGCAACAGCGTTCGGACCTGTTTTGTGTACCATGGGGGATCAGTTCCATCTCTTACCAATTTATGAGGTATGAATCTCTCAATTGATGTTGCTACTATATCTTTGAATTTGAGCCACATCTCGTCTACATTTGCATAGTCAGTTCGGAAGGAATGGAGATTGTCTCTTAGGAAGGCTTCTAGTGACACTTTATCCGCTTTTTTAAATAAAATTATTTTGCGTTTGTTTTGGTGGATTTGGAAGAAACGGTATTGAGCCTAGCTACAACGACCTTGTGATCACTAATCCCTGTATCAGTTATGATGCTCTCTATTAGCTCTGGATTATTTGTGGCTAAGAGGTCAAGTGTGTTTTCGCAACCATTTACAATTCGCGTGGGTTCGTGGACTAACTGCTCGAAATAATTTTCGGAGAAAGCATGTAGGACAACCTCGGAAGATGTTTTCTGCCTACCACCGGTTTTCAACAAGTATTTTTGCCAACATATCGAGGGAAGGTTGAAGTCCCCACCGACTACAACCGTATTTATTTGTTATGAGACTCAAATTTTCTCTGAACTGTTCAGCAGCTATATCATCGGAGTCTGGGGGTCGATAGAAGGAGCCAATTATTAACTTAGTTCGTCTGTTAAGTATAACCTCCACCCATACCAATTCGCACGGAGTATGCGTTTCAGTCCAATGTAATCATCATTATGTGATTCTTCAATTTCTCCAGGCGTATTTTATGACGAAATAAATCTCCCGTGATCAGCCTGGTATGAGTGTGCATCAGACACAATATTTCGGCAATCGACCAGGTTGCCATCATCAGGTGCGCTGATGATGATGGCAATGTAGTCGATTGCCGAAATATTGTGTCCTATGCACACTCATACCAGGCTGTTCACCCGAGATTTATTTCGTCTTAATCATCATTATGTGATAATTTCTTCTTTTTTGGGTGAGGTGACGCAGTATTTAAGAAAAGAAAACAATATCTGTCAATACGAAACAGTTCTGAATTTTATGCTGTAACACATTACAAGAAATACTGCAAAATATTAAAGACTGTAATATGAACATCAAAGCAAATATATTACAAGGAAAAGATAGTCATAATAGATAACAAAATAAAGACAGTATGAGATATAATGAAGGAGAAGTCCAGTAGAACCAGACATGAAGAGGGACAAATAGCATTAAGAGTAAATGATACGTTGGTGACAGATGTGTATAGTGTTGCAGAGCTTTTTGACAAACATTTTATAACTGTTACTGAAGAGATGAGGTTGTCAGGTTCTGCAGATGCTGCTGTGGAATACCTCAGTCCCGACATTTCAAGTAACCTCCATAATATGAATTTGATCCTCAGTACCCCAGCAGAAATAATGTCCATCATAAAATCTTTAAAATTAAAAACATCTAGTGGTATGATGAAATATCAACAAAGTTAATTAAAGACTATGATTCTGAGTTAAGTGACGTATTAAGTTATCTGTGTAGCCTGTCGTTTATCAGTGGAATATTCCCTGAATGGTTGAAATATGCCGAAGTTAAGCCACTGTTTAAGAAGGGAGATAAATAAATAGCATCAAATTTCCTTCCAATTTCACTTTTGCCAGCAATCTCAAAAATTTTAGAAAAAGTAATGTACAATCGGCTTTATAACCATCTTATCTCAAATAACATACTGCCAAAGTTGCAGTTCGGATTTCTGAAGAGTTTTGACATTAAGAAGGCTATCTACACTTACAGTGAAAATGTGTTTAATTCATTAGCCAAAAAATTGCAGGCAACTGGTATATTTTGTGATCTGTCAAAGACATTTGACTGTGTAAATCACAATATACAGGGCTATTACAAATGATTGAAGCGATTTCATAAATTCACTGTAGCTCCATTCATTGACATATGGTCACAACACACTACAGATACGTAGAAAAACTCATAAAGTTTTGTTCGGCTGAAGCCGCACTTCAGCTTTCTGCCGCCAGAGCGCTCGAGAGTGGCGACAGGAGCCGAGAAAGCGTATGTCGTGCTTGAAATGCACTCACATCAGTCAGTCATAACAGTGCAACGACACTTCAGGACGAAGTTCAACAAAGATCCACCAACTGCTAACTCCATTCGGCGATGGTATGCGCAGTTTAAAGCTTCTGGATGCCTCTGTAAGGGGAAATCAACGGGTCGGCATGCAGTGAGCGAAAAAACGGTTGAACGCATGCGGGCAAGTTTCACGCATAGTGACGTGAAAGATTCAGTGTTTAAACCTCCTCCACCAAGAAATGTGCCAGAACTGCGAGCTCGCATCAACAATACTTTCGAACTCATTGATGGGGACATGCTGCGCCGAGTGTGGGAGGAACTTGATTATCGGCTTGATGTCTGCCGAATCACTAAAGGGACACTTATCGAACATTTGTGAGTGCCTAAAAAAAACTTTTTAAGTTTTTGTATGTGTGTGCAAAGCATTGTGAAAATATCTCAAATAATAAAGTTATTGTAGAGCTGTGAAATCGCTTCAATCATTTGTAATAACCCTGTACTTTTAAGTAATTAGAATATTAGGAAATGCTGCAAAATGGTTCAATTCTTATATCTCTTGCAGGAAACAAAGGGTGTAATTAGGAAAGAGACATGTATTAAGCTATCAGACATCATCCAACTGGGAACTAATTACATGTCGGGTCCCACAAGGTTCTATTTTAGGGCCCTTACTTTTTCTTGTGTATATCAATGACCTTTCATCAGTAACATTACCAGATGCCAAGTTAGTATTGTTTTCCAATGATACAAACATTGCAATAAATAGTAAATCAAGTGTAGTCTTAGAAAGATCGGCTAATAAAATATTTGTGGACATTAAACATTGGTTCCTAGCCAATTATTTGTCACTAAACTTTGAAAGAACACACTACGTGCAGTTCAGAACTTGTAAGCGGTGTCCCACGAGTATTTCCTAACACACAGTCAGAAGCAGATAGACGAAATTGAAAGTGTTAAATTCTTGGGATTACAGCTTGATAATAAATTCAACTGGGAGGAGCACACTACAGAACTGATGAAGTGTCTCAACAAATCCTTATTTACAATGCGAACTGTGTCAGACATAGGGCACATAAAAATGAAAAAGCTGGCGTACTATGCTTACTTTCATTCCATAATGTCATACGGGATTATTTTTTGGGGTAATTGATCATGTCAAGCTAAAGTGTTCCAGGCACAAAAACTTGCAGTAAGATTTATGTGTGGTGTAACCCAATAATATCCTGCAGAAGCCTGTTTAGGGAACTAGGGATTTTAACTACTGCTTCCCAATATATTTATTCCTTAATGAAATTTGTCATTAAAAAAATATAACTTTTTCAAATCAACATCTCAATTCGTGGAATCTGTACTAGAAGTAAGAATAATCTTCACAAGTATTTAAAGTCACTTACTCTTGTACAAAAAGGTGTGCATTATTCAGGAACACACATTTTGAATAACTTGCCAGCAGCTATAAAAAGCTTAACAACCAATGAAATTCAGTTTAAGAGAAACCTATAGGATTTATTGGTGGCCAACTCCTTCAACTCCATTGATGAATTTCTCGGTAGAAGAACCAACTGGTTTGTATATATACAAATCAGTTGGTTCCTTCTCTCTCTCTCTCTCTCTCTCTCTCTCTATATATATATATATATATATATATATATATATATATATATATATATATACACTTCTGCACCATTTCACTGCAGTAATTTGTTCATTGTAAATACGTATTGTAGCAGTTCTATCACATGTTTATTATCTTATAAATTTAAAAAAATATTTTATATTCAGTGCATTAGTGTTTGTAAGATGATTCTTTCATATAGTGTTCATTAAAAAAAATTACCATCATTCCACTTCGGACCTGCGGAAGGTACATTAGCTTATTTGTTTCTATTGTAAATATTTGTCATGTATTATTGTTTTTCTGACATGTTCCACATCCTGGAGGACCTGTAGCTCTGATGGTAGAGCACTTGCCCGCGAAAGGCAAAGGTCCCGAGTTCGAGTCTCGGTCGGGCACACAGTTTTAATCTGCCAGGAAGTTTCATATCAGCGCACACTCCGCTGCAGAGTGAAAATCTCATTCTGGAAACATCTCCCAGGCTGTGGCTAAGCCATGTCTCCGCTATATCCTTTCTTTCAGGAGTGCTAGTTCTGCAAGGTTCGCAGGAGAGCTTCTGTAAAGTTTGGAAGGTAGGAGAGGAGATACTGACAGAAGTAAAGCTGTGAGTACCGGGCGTGAGTCGTGCTTCGGTAGCTCAGATGGTAGAGCACTTGCCCGTGAAAGGCAAAGGTCCCGAGTTCGAGTCTCGGTCGGGCACACAGTTTTAATCTGCCAGGAAGTTTCATATCAGCGCACACTCCACTGCAGAGTGAAAATCTCATTCTGGAAACATCCCCCAGGATGTGGCTAAGTCAAGTCTCCGCTATATCCTTTCTTTCAGGAGTGCTAGCTCTGCAAGGTTCGCAGGAGAGCTTCTGTAAAGTTTGGAAGGTAGGAGACGAGATACTGGCAGAAGTAAAGCTGTGAGTACCGGGCGTGAGTCGTGCTTCGGTAGCTCAGATGGTAGAGCACTTGCCCGCGAAAGGCAAAGGTCCCGAGTTCGAGTCTCGGTCGGGCACACAGTTTTAATCTGCCAGGAAGTTTCATATCAGCGCACACTCCGCTTCAGAGTGAAAATCTCATTCTGGTAAAATTCGTATTGTTTTTGTTACTATTTTTATCTGCATTTGCCCATGTTATGATGTCTAACCTAGTTTATGTTTACTTTCTTCATCGATTGCCGTTCAGTCCACTGTAAACATAGCATGATTCAGGGCCATTAATTACGAGATCTTAATAACACTAATCTGTATTTTCATTGATGGGTGGGTTTATAATCTACTGCATTGACATTTGATATCAATTTAATTACAGTGTCACATTGTGTCATAAGTTATCCAATGTATAATAAATTTATTTTTTATTACAAAGGTCTGAGACCTGTCAAGCAAAAAACCAACTGTGCAGTAATAGCATCCAAATTTCTTGAATCACTCACTGATATCAGTCAATTCTTGCAGCTACTATCGACGCTACAATGTGGAATTCTAACATTGGAGTCAACTACTTCATCAAAACCTTACATTAAACTTCTCTTAGCTGACGTCAGTTTCCGACTATGAATCAAGAAGACTTTCAAAGTATTCCCAAATGCGAATTCCTTTGCTCCACTCACATCATGAGGCAGAAATGAACGAAATTCTGCAACTATCATCACTGTTATCTTGAGAAGACAATGAAAGTTGCAAAAGAATTCATATTTAGTTTCAAAGGTAGATTTCACTCTAAGTAGAATAAGTCAGTGAATTTTCTGTGCTTGGACACCAACCGATACAGACTGCTGTGAACATCTATGGCAGATATCTTACTTGATGCTAACAGTAAACGAAGTTAGTGTGTGTGTGTGTGTGTGTGTGTGTGTGTGTGTGTGTGTGTGTGTGTGTGTGTGTGTGTGTCTAAATCGAAACGGCCAGGTGGCACATACATAGGTCAATAACTCCTAAACAGAATCGCTAGTGGCAACATCTGAGAACAAAAATAAACATTTTTAAAAGAATCTACATCACGAAATACTTATACATACTCAGATTTTTTTCTGAGCTGGCGTGGCACTGGTGAACCTAATCTAACCTAACAAGCAGATAATTTCTAACTACTCTAATAGAAGTTCAGATGTTTTAGGTCCATTACCTCAAAAAATAAACACTTTGTCACTTAACACTTTTATTTTCACGCTCGGGCTGTAAATTTTATGACGACAGTACCGGTCGGCACTGCACACAATTTATGGCGAACTACTGAAAACTGTGCTTCTCATTGCTGACAACTGCTGGACGAAACCTGCTGAGCGACGATTACGATAATTGCGATAACTGGAACTTAAACTAAAGATAATCTGAACTGATAAGAGATGGGTCGCTAAATTCGTGAGTTCAGGTTATGAGCGTCATCTTGTGAACTATTTGGCAGTTGCTTCAGATAGTTCTGGGTTTTAGTGCTCTCTGTGTTGGCAGACGTAAATACTAGTGGATGCGTCGTCTATTGCAGTGTCTTGTAATGAAAACACAAATTATTTCTTAGTATGAATGCCGAATGGGAGTGACCGCTGATACTTCTTATGACGCACTTTCGGAGACATATACATTCACAGGTTTTTGGAAGGATTTCTCCGATTATTTAAAGAGAAATATTCGGAATTACGAACCCTTTGGAGGGGTTGGGAGGGGGGGAGGGGGAGGGTGATACAACCGAGATCCATAAAATATAAAAATATAAAATTCAGTAAATGACGTAAACACGGCTACTACAAGTTCATGTGCGAGACTGACCTTAAGCACTGAACTTCAATAATAATGGCATTAACAATTTAACAAAATGTGATGCTGTTATCTTCCTCTGACCTTTATAGCTATTTATTATATAGGATTTTACAAATGTTCCACAAAATTCCGGCATCTGATAATTTGTCTTTGCCTACAGCGAACGATATCGGAATAGTTCTGCACCAAGTTTAAATTTCAATAGTATTCAAGGGTTTATGAAGCAAGCATTCTGAATACTGCTCAAAGTTCTCAGATGGTATTAGTGGAGAATCACCTGCATAATTGGTAATTCCTCGTTCCAATTACACTGGGCCTCATTATGCAGATGTGCTTCTACATGAATTATTGCTTAGCTACTTCCTGTTGGTGGCGTTTGCCAGCCAGGTTGTTGGAGGGAAAATGAGGAGGGGTATTTGTTGCTCTTCCACTGTGCATTAAACATCGTTTGTATTTCCTGTCGGAGGAACATCTCTAACTGTGCATTGTACCAGATGTTGAAAACACCGCTACAATTGTAAGGTTCTCTTATTTAGAACACGACCAGTCTTGGGCTCTTATACGCCCATCTTCAGGTGTTGTTAGTTCGTGCTGCGATCCCGAGCACCGCGGTGGACTAATAAGGAGCGCAGAGTACGGAGTATGCGCTTGCTCATAATAGACCGCGTCCTGTACTAGACCACCGCAGCACTCGGCGTCACAGCAGGATCTAGCAACACCTGAAGATGGGCGTATAAGAGCCCGAAAGAGGTCGGTGTTCTAAATAAAAGAACTTTATAACTCTGGCGCTGTTTTCAACCTCTGGTATCGTATGTATTTGTTCAAACCTGGGCCACTATCCTGTTCTTTTGTTGAACGACATTACGCCCATTCGATATATCCTCATTTGATACCAACGGCGTAGGCTTGCAATGCAGTCTTGATGTTCTGTGCTTGAACACCTATGACAGAATTGTAAACTTTCTTCAAACGTGTATAAAGATAGTGACGAGAAGTAGATTTCTTTTTCATATGTAATGCTTTGCATCATCGAACATTTCTGTGGCATTCGCATATGTGTATTTAGTATAAATTGAACAAGTGTCTTTCTAAATCGAAAATTAGCACATATGTAACAGCGTGGCAGTACTCCGTGGTATACATTTGCGACATCCAGGTAAGCAATCGAAAGCTGGGCGTCTGTAGACAAAGGTGAGCTTACGATGTCCTTATAAGCTATTAAAAGCTGCGCTCTTGTGATATTCAACTAGTACAGCGGTCATTACGTCTTGTAAACAATTGTCTGTGACTATAGCATCTGTGTCAGCCTTTGATTGCAAAAATTGCTCGCGTCTTACTTAACTAATGTTACTGATAAATTCTGACCTTCTCCAGGCACGTCTACGTTAAAATAATTTGTAGAAAACATGTATTTATCAAAATATAATTAAGATATGTTTTAACTAATCTCAAAATTTCTCCTTTAATTTCCGGATTCACGCTAGAAGGGTTATTAGTTCCCTTTGAGATCTCAAGTGATTAACGTTCTTGGAAAAGCTATTTTGTGTTACAAAAAGAGAAAATCTGGGATAACATCTACTGATGCCCTGAAACTACTTCTGAATTTGACTGCCGAACTTATGCTCAGTAATACGCTCATGAGCCAACACAAAAACGGAGTACA
The DNA here is from genome assembly GCF_021461395.2 of Schistocerca americana. Classification (NCBI taxonomy): domain Eukaryota; kingdom Metazoa; phylum Arthropoda; class Insecta; order Orthoptera; family Acrididae; genus Schistocerca; species Schistocerca americana. Next base: position 257,100,712 of record NC_060123.1, read on the forward strand.
TTTATCACATATTCAGGCAAAGTACACTGCTCTTGAAGGGGGGAGCTAACTGGAACACTATATGACATTTATAATATGTTCAACTATAATATCGCTCCACAACAATCAATTTCATTTGGGTTACGTTCATGTGAAAATAGTGAGCAATAGGGGACAGTCCATTAGATCCAACCAATCAACGGCTAGAGAAAGGTAGCAGTATGCTCTAATTGCGTAAGTTCTTGGATTACAGTAAAGGGCAAACGATTTTCCAAACCGGATATTGGTACCAAAATTTATATAACGAGCATATTCGACTCGCAGTTATTTATTAGTGAATACATTGTGCGCAACACTAGTAAACCACCGAAATTTCTATAACATATATCTTTCTTCAAACACGTAAACACTGAAATTCGGAGAACAATTTCTGAATGTAGCTAATAACTGATCAAGAGTATTTATTAAGTTTTCTATGGCTTTTAAGCAAATGTCTAAAATGGAGACGTTATGCACTTCATTGATTTTGTGACGTCTTCCACACTGACATAACAAAAATGAACACACTCCCTTCAGTTTACCCTACCAATAACTGTAAAAACCGTGAATCACAAAAACATGTCTTCACAGAGAGGTGCTGCAGTAAAAAAATAGAGAGAGAGAGAGAGAGAGACAATGTTGTTGACTTACATTATAGACCTATTTAGAATTTCTGTAGAAAATAATAAGAAATGAACACACAAATAAATATGACTTCACACCCTAAAATCGGGAAATATTGGGAAATCATAATCACTTTCTGCATGTATTTTGATGCAAGGATTCCTGGAACCGTTTAGACTATTACAACATATTAAACAATATACCACAGAAGACACTAGTGTTAGCATACTAAAGTGACGATATCTGCTAGAGGAAGTCTGGATTTCTGTACTTTTAATCTGTGCCTGTACTTGGATACCAGGAATGATAAAAAGTGTAGATTGTTATTACATAGTACACAGTATAGCACAATGGACACTAGTGTATTAAAGTGATGGAATGTGGAGGATTGCTTTTGAACTTTGCTGGTATTCAGATGCCGAAAATAATATACCTGTTTAGAGTTCTATAACGTAAGAGACAGTGTAGCAGAAATGACGCTAATGCCAAAATACTAAGGGAATAGACACTGATGGAGTGCTTTGAATTTGAAGTACTGAATTATCTTGCAGCTGTCGAATAGAGCGTAATTTACTTTAACCTCAGACCGTTAATACAACTGCGAACTGTCTCGGATTGTATGTTTTCGAATTTCTTGACTAAGTATGAACGAACAATGACGGGACTGATGACCTCAGATGTTAAGTCCCATAGAGCGCAGAGCCATGATTTTAGAAGCAAGATTAAATATGTTATGTGTAAATATAGATCGTTTAAACTATGATGAGCGTGGATCATATTACAGTCTTAAATTCATGACATTGCGAAACTCACATTCACTAGAAGGCTTAATATTTAGTAAAGTAAAACAAGGTATTCAAAAAAGAGAATGTCTGGAGTTTTAGTAACTTTGCCTATATAAACCTATGTATTACGAAATGTCCTTTCATTTTCAGTGGATCCAGCCAGTCTGAATGTAAAATTGACATAAGGAGGAACACGGAAAAAAACTGATAACAGTATGTATAAATTTCTCTATTTATTTAGCAACACATAGAAAATGAAAAATGACTTGTCTAGTGGAGCATGAGGCACCAGTCTCTCATTCAAACACAAGAATAATAACATCCATTCTTCATAAATAACTACATATATACATAACTTCACTACATTTTTAAGTTCTATTTCCGATGCAAAAATCGTTCAGAACAGTCCATCTGTCGGTTAGTAGTGGTATCCGCCATTTCCACTTCCAGCTCCGGCGCGCCCCCTGCCGTAGCCGTATCCGCCGGCGGAGTAGGCGGTGAGTCCGGTGTCCTGGTACTCTACGGTGGGCCTGTAGCCGCCCTCGTCCGCCTGGTAGGAGACGATCTGCTTCCGGCCGTCAGGCAGTAGCACGCGGTACTGGCCCTGGGCGCTCTCCCCCTGCCTGGACTCCTCTTGTCCAAAGTCACTCAGCGTCTCGCCGTCCTGCACCGAGTAACTGAACTCGTAGTTGGCCGGCTCCTGGAGGGAGAAAAATAGTTATGCTTTAGAGCTTTTCCACTTTAACAGGTATATTTATTTTAATTCATTGAATTAGTTCATGTATGAATACTTAAGGCATTCTAATATAGGCGCTATAATTATTAACTTATTCTAATGACTTTTCAGTAAATTTAAAGTACACGTAACAATGCAGGATTTCGAACAGTAACATAACTTAAATTTTCTATCAATGTCATAGTGAATGGATTACAGTACTAATTGTAGCAAATGGATTTATACTATATTCACTTCCATAACCAAATATTTTTTCCTAATATGTACACCACTAAAAGTATTTACAACTCTACGGATGTCAGTCTTCACATACGATTTTCAATTATATAAAGTTCTGCCTTACTGGGCACTTCACTTTACCCAGAAATTTTTCTTTCTTCTATTGATAAAATTTTTTGAAAGAACTGAAGACGAAGTTCTACATATTCAAAATGAATCATTTAAAAGAAGTGCTATGCGCCTAGATTTTCTCTTCAAAATTATGAATTGTAGAGTGACTGCTGAGCCGACCACAGTAGGTTCCCGTCTTAAAAAATAAATTTCTTTCGAAAGTGAATGTTTCCAGATATTACATTTAATAAAAATATTTTAACTTCGATAAAGATAAGTGCGGATATATTTACCAATGTGAATGGTAGCAACGTTAACTGTTTCATACTAAAGTATTGGCAACAAATTTTCAGGCAACAACTTTATCTTTTTTTTTGTTTCTACATTTGTCTAAAGCATTGCTACATAATACAGACCACTGACTGTAAAAAAAAATAGCACGGGACCACAGAAACTTCACAAAGGTAATTCTTTAATCAGGTGATAATAAAAATGAAGACGCTGTGGATTACGCTGCCACTTACTTATTGTCATTTTAGCTATGTTAACGTATCAGGTCACTGTAGGAGTCGTCTCGTTTAGTATATAACGTTTTAAGAAAACAGAGGCTGAATCTTACGGCAAGTGGATCCTCCTGGGCTCCAGCGCGACCATAGCCATATCCAGGCACTCCATACGCTGGAGAAAGGCCACCAGCGTTACCAGAGAGTGCACCGTACTGAGTGGAGAGCGCGTCACCAGAGTAAGAAGGGGCGCCGTACTGTGTGGACAGGCCGAGTCCTGCAAATCCTGCTGCACGGCCAGCCGCCGAAGGAGCGCCATAGCGAGTGGAGAGACCACTGCCAAACCTCCTGGAGGAGGCGCTTCCAAAGCTGGAGGAGATGCGAGCTGCTGGAGCCTGGCTGGAAGACCCTGAGCGATCAAAAGCAGCCCCTGTTAGTGAAGGCGCACTGTACTGTGAGCTGAGGCCGTTGGCTGATGGAGCTCCATACTGCATGCTGAGGCTGTTGGCTGAAGGAGCTCCGTACTGCGTGCTGAGGCCATTGGCTGCTGGGGCGCCGTACTGAGCACTGAGAGAGGAGGCCGAGGGAGGTCCGTACTCAGAGCTAGGAGGCAGGTACGACCGGTCGACTGGCGGCTCGGCGACGACGCAGAGAGCAAGCGCTGACAGGACTACGTACACCTTTGAAATGACAAAATAGTTTCGTATGTCATGTGTCATTACAACGGTCTACTACAGATAAAATGTTAGAATCTTATCCCAATAGGAATATCACTAAGCACTAAAGTGTAGTAAATATGTACTCTCAGAGGGAGATGGTACACCACTGGACTGTAGTTGTCGAACTAGCTTTCAGAAGATTACAAGAGGAGAATATCTACCAAATAAATCACTGTTAGTCACTAATATAGCACGAGTATCATTAATCTGGGACTTTTCTGATATCTGAGAGCCACGTAACAACGTTCTTAGTTTGTGAGGAGCTTGCAGTTAGAAATGAGCACATTCCATAGGCTCTGTGAATATCATTTTTTTTTCTAACTTTATTCCTATTAAACACATGGATAATGGATATAACTTCATTCATTGTGCATCAAAGTCAAGAACATTTTGGTAATGTTATGGTAATTATTCTCATTTTTAACCCTAAACAGATAGTTCTGCACATAAAATCTTGTATTTGCTTCTCCTAATACTCAGCTGCTCATTTAGTGACCACTATGGTTTTTGCTTCTAGCGTATTGGACGACTGCAAACAGATGGAGCTTTCAGTTGTTACGTTCATAAATAAACAAAATCTCGTTGCAGTTGTATGTGAGCTACTTGAAACTAACTTGACAAAATAAAGAGGAAATTTCTACAGAAAATATAGGAGGGCTTTATTATTAAAAATTCATAATGTATGAGATCTTTTAGTGCCATTTCTGTTTTAGAAATAATTAAAAAGCCAAGAACGCTTAAATAGTGTTTACTGGATAACCGGTTTCAACACACTAAAGGTGCCGTCATCGGATCTGAATGTAGATTAACATTTATAAACCATTTGGATGTAGCGATATATGTGGCAGACCAGCTGATAGAAAATCATTGTCATAAAAAAAAACAACTGCTCTCATGGTCATTCTCTTCCATAAGATACGTAAAACCGAAGTCACAAGATAAAACTGTTTGGTACATGAACGCTGCTTGACTAACAACGGTCGGCATTACACTGCCCTCTGTTGAAACCGGCTATCCAGTAAACAGTATTTAAGCGATCTTGGTTTTTGAATTACTTCTACAACAGAGTGATCGCCCCACTACGCACTATGCCTTGAGTGTCATTTGTTTTTCTCCCAGAGTAACCTAAAGACATCCTCACGTATTCGAGGGCAAACACAATCGAGTTTCTTACTTCGCAGTTGATTGACGCTTCTAGTCAGTAGAAAGCTAATAATGCACATATTATCCCATTACAGGATATATGTTAGTATTAAGTTTACACTTCTGTGGAGAGTTTTGAGATGAGCGTATCCACAGTGTCAGTAGTGAGGAGATTACAACATGTGGACCATTAAACATTGTACTCGAAGATGACAAACACACTCATAATAGCATACATAAGGACACTCAAACACACAGTACAGACACACAGGGGGAGATAATCGAATTACAGAGATACATCAGTTGTAATTATGAGCAAAACAAGAAATTATTATAGGTCGATAGGGTAACAAAGACTTCCTATGAGTACAGTGCCTGATGTCTTGACACAGCCACGATGAAACACGTCATAAACCATTAAAGCTTTTGATCGTTAAATCTGCAACATCTGTCTACATGATCGTGTCAGCACTACATACCGCCAGTTGAGATGGTTGCGGCTAAACAAGCTAAGCTACTGGTCCGTATGTCATGTGTCATTACAATAACCTCAAGTCATAGATGAAGTACCTGTGACATCACCAAATTCGCGAAACAAGTTCTCACTAATCTAGTATCCTACCTACGTCCTTTCAAAGAAGAAAAACATTCCGAAACGTGTCTGCAACTGGAACAAGCTATCGTTCACCTTGCGCCCAATTCAAAGTCCTATTGCATTTAAGAAATTAGCACTTATTGTCTGTCAATGTCTTCCAAACAGTAAGGCAGTCTCACTTCTTTCTCTTTTCAGTTCTCAGTGAATGACCCAACAGTCTTTCCCTCTTCTCTCTATTACCTGTGTTCTATGACGTTTCTCTTTCCTTCCTTCTCCAGCTCCCTTCTCTGACCTGTCTTGCCGTCAGTGACCTCAGTTTAAATCTACCCAACTTATCTGGCTTTGATATTATTGGGACTAAATAAACTCTGTTTTTCTATTATAGCTACTTTTTCTCCACGATTTATGTTACAGCTGTTTCTAAGTGTTGTAAACCTTATTGAATAAAAGTCGTTTTGTAACAAGTATGGCGCTATAAAAATAATATAAAATGCGTAATTCACATGGTCAGAGGTAACAGAGTGTCTTTGGACCTTACTATGGCAGAATAAACAAAAAAATTCCGTTTCTGTTTGCAGCAGATTATGAATAAATATGACAGCGTAAATTGCATGTAATCCGTATTAAAATTTCTGTCACGTGCGTTACAAATACCCCTGAGTATGGGAAAAACCACGTGACGACCAGTAACTGTGCGACGGACTCTGCGCGGCTGGCTTACCTTCATGTTGCGTAGGAGACAGAGGCGGCTCTGCGAGTGGCCCCAGCAGTTCGGCGTCCGGTATTTATACGCAAGGGCCACGGACGAGCCGGCCCTCTCCAGGGGCTGCGACCAGCTGCGCCAGTTTGAGAGGAGTGTCGAAGTCCCTGCCGTTACGTCAGCGCCCTGCCCGACCTTGTCAGCAAAGACGAAACGCTGCTCTGCCGCGCCCCTATGGACCTCTCTAATTCCAAAAGCTGCCTGCGGTTGTGGGCGGCTTCTGCTTGGGAAACTCGTAATTGTTTATTCTCTCTTCCTAGGTGACTATTATACACGCATATCTGCCAGGTCAAATTTTTTTAAGCACTTTCTCCCAGATATCGTCTACATAAGGTAAAAAAGGAAGATAATTGGAAGCTAACATTTACGCAATAATTCTCTGTAGGCTCACAGGGCTGTACTTGTGATAGGAAAATGTAAGAGTACACTTGGTACAACGTGATGTAGAAAATAGCAAGGAGACAATGATATGACTTAACGTCCAGTAGATGAAGAGCGCCAAAGAAATTGTACCGCTAAACGTAGACGAGAGAGCGGATAAGTGCCTGTAAGAGGGGAACGAACTGTCTGGATGCGATGGAAGAAACATTGAAGTCGTTTTTGAAGAAAAAGGGGACCAGAGTTTGACAGACTTTTGAAAACAAGGCATAAAGTGAGATAACATACCGTCGAAATTATTAATATAATGAACGCAAGTGCCAAGCTAAGGGCTATTCGAGTCTTCGTGTAGAGACTATGGCCGAGCGGTTCTAGGCGCTACAGTGCGGAACGGCGCGACCACTACGTTCGCGGGTTCAAATCCTGCCTCGGGCATGGATGTGTGTGACGACCTTAGTTACGTTTAAGTAGTTCTAAGCCCTATGGGACTGATGACCTCAGAGGTTAAGTCCCATAGTGCTCAGAGCCATTTGAACCATTTGTAGAGACTATAAGACTGGAGACATACCATTAAACTTTCTGGAAAATATAAACCAGAAATCGTGAAGATATGAACAAGCAATCCAGTTAACGGCTAACGTGTCCAAGTTTCTGAAAATAGTAATGTACTGAAGAAAGAGAAAGGAAATTTGAGATCTGTTAGGATCTGTTTGGCTTTGGTAAATGTAAACCTATGGAGGAGGCATTCCCGATGTTTAACTTGGTAATGGAAGAAAACTTCAGAAGACGCTTTCATCGGACTTTATGACTTAGGAAAACCTGTCGACAACGTAAATTCCTGGGTAGGTAGTTGTAAGGAAAGAAGAGTAATTTACAACAGTGCAAGAACCAAGAGGAAAAGTAAGAACAGCCGACCAAGAACAAAGTCGTCGGCTTCAGATCAATGTGAGACAGGAAGTACACTGAAAATAAAGTGGACTGACAAGATTTGAAGGGGTACTCCGCAGAATAGGCGAGGAAAGTAAAATGATGAAGAGACAGGATGACAGGACATATGCTGAGACGTCAGAAACACCGTCCGTAGAACTATTACGTGCCTCAGAAAGCAACATCTGTAGGAGAGAAAGAGGAACCCATGGTCACATCAAAGCAGTCATCAGACTGACATCCCAAACAAAACAAACTGTGGAGAATTTGTTACAGCGCAGATACGCATTTCTTACTGAAGGATGGTATAGGCTGTGGTTGGTTCCTATTTATGGAGCCATGTCGTCGTAGGTTTGCAGCGATGCAAAGAAATCTCAGGAAAAGTAAGTCAGAATGATCGGAAAAGGATCTGATTTACTTTTCTACCGGTTATTCTGTAAGCTTCTTCAGCAAATGTACTAGCAGGAAAAGTAAGGGCGCCCAGCAGTAAGCAAAGGAAAATATCTGTACTTATTAAGGTCACATAGGATACTACCTTTACGTCATGTTAAATATTCAGACAGCAGCTTTAAAGGAGTGTAGTAGGGAAGACGTATGGTCGACTTCGGTTTACTCAAGAATTTTAGGATAGTGTGGCTCACGTGTAAAGGAGACCCCGTACAGAACACCATTGCGACCCATTCTTGAGTGCTGCTCAAGTGTTTCCCCACCAGGTCGGAATAAAGGAACACATGGAAGCAATTCAGAGACGGGATACTAGATTTGTTACTAGCTAGTTCAATCAACAAGTGAGTATTACGGATTTGCTTCGTGAACAAAAAAAGGAGACCTTGGAGGAAAGACGATTCTTTTTTCGCGGAACACTAACGAGAAAATTCAGAAAATGGACAATTAAAGCTGACTGCAGAACGATTCTACTGCCACCAACGTACATATCGCGTTAAGGCAGCGTAGATATTATGGAAGGAATTATGTCTGGTACGGAAGCGCGTGGATAGTAGTTTCCTCTCGCTCCATTTCCTAATGAAAGAGGGAACGAAAAGACTGATAGTGGTACAAGATACCCTGATCCAGACACCGTGGCTTGCAGAGCATACAAGTAGATGTAGGAAGTAAATTGATAGAGACTCTCAGTTCACCTTGTAATAACAAAGGAGAAAGTGAAAACTACGAGGGAGGATCGGAAATAAATGCACATTTTTTCTCTCCTGGTATTGCCGCTAGAGCGTTAAAATTTCTCTACGATATAGTTTGAAGTTCACGCTACAATCGATATTTTAATTTCATGAACAGCTGTAGTGAGAAAAGCCTGAACTACGAAACAAACATGGGGCCGCGCATGTTACTGTCGTCAGCTTGTGACGAGCAGTAGAGGGTAGTTCGATATCTGTGGGCCCAAGGTCATAAATTGAATGAAATTCACAGAGCTACGAGTAGTTTGCATGAGGTCGACTGTACAGACCTTAGCAATGTCCCCTGCCGCTGTGCACTCTTGCAGCAGGGCCGTGCGAACCTTAGTGATTCACCAATTCACCAAGCTCCGCGGGGCGGGGGGAAGGGGGGGAGGGGTTAGATAAAGGTTGCAGTCCCACAGAATATCTGAGCTACTGAGGTAGTTGATAAGCAGCGTTTCATCGTTTTCTACGGTTCGGTGTACGACAGTGTTCATGACACGTCAAAATGTCGTGAAGTCAGTGATCGCTATGTGCCTAAGAACCTAATAGACTACTATAAAGGCCAGCAAATGATGACAAGCTTGGATAACTTACAGCATTACGACGCAGAAGGGCATGGCTTTGACCAATGAATAGTCACTGGTGATGAATCATGGGCGTACCACTACACGCCCAAAACCCAACAGGCCTCTACAGAGTGGAAACATGTTGGTTCGCCAGTACGAAAAGAGTTCAAAGTGACTCAGTCTGCTAGAAAAATGCTTGTGATAGTGTTCTGGGACATGCGTGGTGTGTTATTGGTGGACTTCGCTCTACGAGGGACCACAGTGGATGGTGCAGCCCACATTAAAACTCGCGTCATGCACTTCGTGACAAACACCACAAAATTAGTGCTGACAGTATCAAAACTCTTCATGACAACGCTCGCCATCACGTTGCCACTCGTGTCCGTGAAAAAATCGTTCAATTTCGGTGACAGGTACTACAGCATCCACCGTACAGTGAGGACTTTGCACCGTTTAAGTCTCATCTATTCGGTTCCACGAAGAAATCCCCACCCCCTCGAACGCTTTGCAGCAGATGTGAATTCAGATGTTCGCAGATGTCTATACTCCAAGCAAACGGACTTCCACGACGAGAGCAAATTGAAACTGGTATCACCATGGGACAAATGTGTTGAGAACGCTGGTGTCAATTTAAAAAAGTAGGTAGGAGATGCGAATCCAATTGTAACTCCATTTTCTTTCCTTTGCCTACTAAACTTTCTGGTAGTCAAATTAATATGCATTTCTTTCCTGTCTTCCTTCGTGTTTGCTTAGGCAGAATATTAGGGAATAGAAACGGAGTAAATCAATTATTAGTTTATTTACAAGATCTGAGCAGCTGGAAAAAACTGATGTCATTGGCTGTCTGAACACCAATAACCACAGGGACATAAAATCTTAATGCAAGTGGTTATTAGTTACCTGCAGTTTCATATGTACCCTAAATTGATAAGGGAGAATTTTTCACAGTCATAAGAATTTTGGAATAAGTTAATTCTATATAGATCCGGATACAGTAGCATGTGATTGTGAGTTCCTATTTAGAAATGTAATACATGTCTTTCATAAGAAAGAGGGAGCTTCCTCACTGGGTAATTAGAAAACTTTCATGAAAAATTTGGTTGAGTTATTGTGTTTTCTGTCTAAGAAAGAAAGGGAAATTAATTTATGGTGATTAAATATATATTTCTTGAGTATGACAGGAAAATTGATCTAGAGGTGCTTTTGACACTTATTATTGGGTATCAGTCTAAAATTTCTCTACAAAGTTGTTCATTATTGTAGTACCCCTATGATTAAAGCAATCATTCAACAATCAGAAGTTAAAGAGACACACGCATTTCTGTTGGTAAATGTATTATCAGTTCGTGCATCCCAGTTAGTCACATTATATATCTTAGCTCCCTTTATAATTTGGAAACCCTCTAGCAAATCATGGAGGCTCATTAGTGACAAAACTATTGATTTTAAAGAAAGTCTGTAAAATGTTAACTGTGGTGACGTTCAAATTTAAGCTAATGCTAACTCTACATTCAACATATTGCTTAATTAGTTTGTATCCGCTTTTACAGTAGTTTCACTAAAGAGATTATTAAATATAGTGATGTCAAGTAACTAAGGAAATCTTAGATCAGTATTGTTGTCAGAACCCTTTCCCGACGAAAGAAGGGCTTGTACAAAATAGCCAGGGCAAGTAAAGAACTGGAAATACTTTCTTATTATAAATGTACTATGAGATATCAAGAAAAGTTGTATAAATATCAAGGGTTATGCACGTTTTGTCTAAAACTGATCGATCAGAAAATAAAAAAGGTCAGTGTGGAATATTGTGAAAATAGAGTCAAGGTAAGAAGGCGTAGAAGATGACGTTATTTGTGTTAAAGAGAACGGTAGCAATGCGAAAAGGGTTCATGCACAGGAGGTATTTTTTAATTGTTTTCTAAAAACAGATGGTAAAATTTATGCAAATAGTTCAGGAAAGAAAGTAAAAAAGTACACTGAAGAAGACTTGTGGAGGGTATTTAGTGAATTAAAAGTTATTTCAAATTATGAAAACCACAACAGCTCTGTCAAAGTGATTTATTCCACACGACCAGTTTCGTGACGCTATATTCATGTGTGCAGGTAACAAACTGTTGAGAATGTCCATAAAATATTTATGTAAGTGTCTTTCGTGGTCAAATATAACAGTACAACCTGCTGGCTTTTCTAGTATCTGAATTTACGCTCACATAGGCTTTTTGCACAGTTTCCATATTTTTGTCCAACTCTTCTACCTCTTTAGGCTCATGTTATTATGAACCAAAGTCCGCCTAAGTTTGAGAGTAACACAGATATTCATAACTACAACACTGCAAAGAAAAATGACACGAATTACCCTTTAATGACTAACAAGGCACAGTAAGAGGTAAAACATGCATCTTTAAAACGCTTTGGCAATCTACTCATGAAAATAAAACGTATGACGGATAGCATAAGAGTTGTTAAATGTTGATCAAAGAGTTTTCTCTTTAACAATACTTTCCACACCATAAAAGGAATCCTGGGTAGGGATAGTTAATCAGTTAAAGAAACGTAAATGGCCAGCATGCAGCCATACAAATATTTTTTTTTTTTATTTAGCTGTATATATAGTGTGAATGAGGAAGTACTGAATAGAACTGGGGAGAAGAGGAATTAATGGCACAACTTGACTAGAAGAGGGGATTGGTTTGTAGGACACGTTCTGAGGCATCAAGGGATCATCAATTTAGTATTGGAGGCAAGTGCGGAGGGTAAAAATAGTAGAGGGAGACCAAGGCATTAATAAACTAAATAGATTCAGAAGTATGTAAGTTGCAGTAGTTGCTCTGAGATGAAAAAGGTTGCACAGGTTAGAGTAGCATACAGAGCTGCATGAAACCAGTCTCTAGACTGAAGACCACAACAACAACAACAACAACACATACAGTGAGGTGACAAGAGTCATGGGATAGCTTCTAATATCGTGTCGTGCCTCCTTTCGCACATCGTAGTGCAGCAGCTCGATGTGGCATGCACTCAAGAACTCGTTGGTTCTGGGTAATGCTGCCTCCAGAGCCGTCCGTAAGTGTGAAGGCGTTGCCAGTCCAGGATTTTGTGCACGAACTGGACTCTCGATTATGTCCCATAAACGGTCAGTGGAATTCGTGTCTGTAGCTCTGGATGGTCAAATCATCGGCTCGAATTATCCATAGTGTTCTTCAAACCAATTGTTAACAATTGTGGCCTGGTGACATGCTGCATTGTCGTCCATAAAAATTCCATTGTTGTTTGGGAACATAGAGTCCAAGAATAGCTGCAAATGGTCTGCAAGTGTCCGAAGATAACCATATCCAGTCAGTTATCGATTCAGTTCGACCAGAGGACCCAGTTAATTCGTTATAGAGCCACCACCAGATTGAACAGTGCCTTGTTGACAACTTGGGTCTATGGCTTCGTGAAAGCTGCGCCGCACTCAAACCCTGCCATCAACTCTTATCAGCCGAAACCGGCGCTCATCTTGCCAGTACAGGGTTTTCCAGCGATCTATTGCTCAGCCGATATGGTCACGAGCTCAGGAGATTCTCTGCAGGTGAAGTCGTGCTTTTAGCAAAGGCATTCGAGTCAATCATCAGGTGCCACAGCTCATAATCGCCAAATTTTCCCATGCGGTCCTAACGGATAAGTTCGTCGTACGTCCCACATTGATTTCTGCGGTTAAGTCACACAGTGCTGACTGTCCATTAGCACTGACTACTTTAACGCCACTGCTCTCGGTCGTTAAGTGAAGGCTGCCGGTCAGTTCACTGTTCATGGTGAGAGGTAATGCCCGAAATCTGGTTATCTCGGCACATTCTTAACACTGTCGATCTCGGAATATTGACTTTCCCAACGATTTCCGAAATAGAAATTCCCAAGTGTCTTGCTCCTACAACCATTCTGCGTTCAAAGTCTGTTAAATCCCGTCGTACGGTCATAATCACATCGGAAACAGTTTCACATGAATCACCTGAGTAGAAATGACAGGCCCGCCAATTCGCTTCCCTTTTACTAGTTATACACGCGATACTACCGCCATCTGTATACGTGCATATCACTATCTTATGACTTTCGTCACTTCAGTGTAAGCGTTCTACGTTTGTTCTATCGACAAGTTCCACATCATATGGATCACCATGCATTTTACGTAGATTACAAGTAACTACCTGAAGTGTTGGCAGAAGAGCCAACACCGTGTTGCTAGAGGAGGCCGAAATGCACGCTTTTAAGCTCACGTAGATTGGCGTGAGGTCTGGAACAAGTCAGAGAAATAAGACTAGCAAAACAGGAGGTACTGGTAGAATACTTAACTTTAATCCATAATTGATAAACGTTGGTGTGACGGTACAGGCATCACAAGTTATATATCTATTGATAATGGCGCCTTGCTAGGTCGTAGCAAATGACGTAGCTGAAGGCTATGCTAACTATCGTCTCGGCAAATGAGAGCGTATTTGTCAGTGAACCTTTCCTAGCAAAGTCGGCTGTACAACTGGGACGAGTGCTAGTAAGTCTCTCCAGACCTGCCGTGTGGTGGCGCTCGGTCTGCAATCACTGACAGTGGCGACACGCGGGTCCGACGTATACTACCGGACCGCGGCCGATTTAAAGGCTATCACCTAGCAAGTGTGGTATCAGAAACAGAAATACAGCTTAAAAATGTTATCTTTTATTAATTACAGTAATAACTATTTCCTGCAATGGATGCCACGTCTCCTAACAACAGTTCTCTTCTCTCGCATTTAACATTGTAGTTATAAAACTGTTTTATCACCGACATCATCCTCAGGCGCTGGGCATTGCGACATATGTGTTGTAAGTTTATCACATTGACACTGTTTATCCTTGCGAGACAAACCGTGTGCGACGTACTTACACTCTAACTGCTCTGTCGCTGGTACCTGGCAAGTTATGAGTCTCAGATGTATGGTCACTAATAAAGGCTGCTTGACTGCGTTTAAGTGGCCAGGGGACATCCACAATCTTGTAGCATGAACCAATACGTAGTTTTACTGGCGTCACCAGCGAAATAAATGCAGGCAGGAATTTAAATGATAAATAATTTTTGCAGATGATACGGTTTATGTTGTGAATAAATAAAGCTTATTAAATCTTTTAACTCTGTTCCAAGTGTCACACCATTTTCCCTATTTATTTATTTTTTCGTGTCAGAAGCATTTACGATGTATAAAATAATGTTTATTCCACTAATAACTGTGAAATCCGTGGAGCACAAAAACACGTCTTCACAGAGAGGTGCTAAAAAAAAGGGAATGTTTTTGAGTTACATCACAGACCTATATTGAGTTGCTGTAGAAAATAATAAGAAATGAACACACAAATGAATATGACTCAACGCCTTAAAATCTTGAAATACTGAGAAACAATAACTCACTTTCTGCATGTATTTGGATGCCAGAATTCCCGGAACTGTTCAGATGATTGCAGCATATTAAGCAATATACCACGGAAGACACTACTGTTAGAGTACTAAAGTGGCGATATCTCGTAGAGGCAGCCTGGATTTCTGTTTTATCATGTACCTGCAAAATAGTGGAAACTGACAAAGTACTTTTAATCTGTCTGTATATGGATACCGAAAATGATAAAATGTGTAGACTGTTATTACATAGTACACAGTATAACATAATGGACACTAGAGTACTAAAGTGGTGTAATGTGGAGGAGTGCTTTTGAAGTTTGCTGGTATTCAGATGTCGATACTGACAGACCTGTTTAGTGTCCCGTAACGTAAGAGACAGTATAGTAGAAAGGACACTAATGCCAGAATACTAGAAATGACAATAATGCCAGAATATTAAGGTAATGGAAACTGGTGGAGTGCTTTTATTTTGAAGTATTGAGTTATCTTGTAGTTTTCAAATAGAGCGTAATCTACCCTAACCTCAGAACTTTAATACAACTGCGAAGTGTCTGAGATTGTATGTTTTCGAATTCCTTGACTAAGTATGAACGAACAATGACGAGACTGATGACCTCATATGTTGAGTCCAATAGTGCTCAGAGCCATTTGAGTTAACAATCATTTTCGAAGGAAGATTAAATATGTTATACATAAATATAGATCTTTTAAGCTGTTAAAAGTGTGGATCGTATTACACTGCGAAACTCAAATTCATTAATAGGCTTGAATTATTAACGTAAAACAAGGTATTCAGAGAAGCGAATGTCTGGAGTTTTAGTAACTTTGTTAGTAAAAACCTATGTATTACGAAATGTCCTTTCATTTTCAGTGGATCCAGTCGGTCTGAATGTAGAGTTGACATGAGGATGGAACACAGAAAAAACAGATAACATTATGTATAAATTGCTCTATTTATTCAGCAACACATAGAAAATGAAATATGACTCGTCTAGTGGAGCGCGAGGCACCAGAGTCTCATTCAATCACAAGAACAATAACATCCATTCTTTATAAATAACTACATATATACATAATATAACTTCACTACACTTTTATGTTGTATTTCCGATTGAATAATCGTTTCCTGCGTGTTCAGAACAGTCCAGTAATTGGTCAGTATTGGTATCCACCGTTTCCAGCCCCAGCCCCAGCGCGCCCTCTGCCGTAGCCGTTTCCGCCGGTGGAGTAGGCGGTGAGTCCGGTGTCCTGGTACTCTATGGTGGGCCTGTAGCCGCCCTCGTCCGCCTGGTAGGAGACGATCTGCTTGCGGCCGTCAGGCAGCAGCACGCGGTACTGGCCCTGGGCGCTCTCCCCCTGCCTGGACTCCTCTTGTCCAAAGTCACTCAGCGTGTTGCCGTCCTGCACCGAGTAGCTGAACTCGTAGTTGGCCGGCTCCTGGTGGGAGAAAAATAGTTTTGCTTTAGTGCGTTTCCACTTTAACAGGTATATTTATTTTAATTCATTGAATTAGTTCATGTATGAATACTTAAGGTATTCTAATATGAGTGCCACAATTACTAATTCAAACAGCTTTTCAGTAAATTTAAAGTAGTCGTTAATTCTACAGCATTTCCAACAGTCAACAGTAACGTAACTTAAAGTTTCCATCAGTGGCATAGTAAATGGATTACGGCAGTAATTGTAGCAAATGGATGTATACTATATCCACTTCCATCACCAAATATTTATTTGTAATATGTACAGGGCTAAAAGTTTTTACAACTCTATGGATGTCGATCTTCCCATAAGATTTTCAATTAAGTAAAGTTCTACCTTACTGGGCACTTTACCCAAAAATTTTTCTTTTCTCTATTGAGAAAACTTTATTAAAGAACTGAAAAGAAAGTTCTACATATCCAAAATACGTTATTTAAAAGGAGAGGTATGCGCCTAGAAT